>NC_134138.1:59698797-59998797 GCF_033958435.1 Carettochelys insculpta
AAAGGATACATTAAGTATGTAAAAAGGTTGATAGGAAAATGGGTAGGTATCTTTAAAACTCTATAGAAGTACACAATACAGAATAGACTCCCATGAGGTATCTGACAGGAACTTGATCATAAATATTACAATGGTTGCCATTATCTTCTTCCTCTTATAGGCAGCAAAGCAGGAAATTGCATTTGTAATATGCTATATGAAAATCTTATTAATTAAAAAGCACATCATTATAAAATATTCCTCTATACACATTGACTATTTTTTTGAAAAAAACTATGGAATTCTGTATTTCCCTTAATTTTCTCACGTCATTCTACCCATGTCTTTCTGCCCTGCTCAAGAGCTAGAATCTTACCATGGATAACTGCCCTCTCTTCCCTGACATTCTACCACCCTACCTTCTGCCACCTGCAAGCAGCTGAAACATTTGTGATACCCATTTACTATGTCTACACAAGAAGCATCTGTCAACAGAAGTGCCTGTCGGGATTGCCCAGCCAAACTTCCATCAACAGATTGCACCTACACATAAAACCAGATCAAAAGAGCAAGCCAGTCTGTTGACAGAGACCAGTCACACTGCCCAGCTCCCTCTTGCCAGAACAGTTGAGCGGAAGCTATGCAAACAGGGCAGCCTGGTAAACCAGAAGTCCTGTCTGTCAAAGAAAGGGCACCCAGAGCATCTAAACTGCTTTTTTGTCAACAGAAAAGTGTCTCCAAAGGCGTTATTCCACATGGAGAGGCACAGCACTGCCAGCAGATGTGCCGGGTTTTGTTGATAGTCTGTGAGCAAAGTCTATTTGGCATGTAGCCACACCATGTTTTTTTTGTTTTGTTTTTGACAAAAGCCCCATTTTGTTGGAAAAACCCTTTCATATAGATGTATCCATAGAGTGATAAGTACACTGGATTTATTGCTCAAACTACCTGCAGATCCCATTGTTGACAAGCTTCCTGACTGATTGAGTCACTGGGTCACGGGCTTCAGGCACTACTCTGGTTAGAGCCCTGTAAATGCAGACCCTATTCTTAACTTCATTTTTAACAAATAATTTTGTAAACCAACAGTTGTCACTTCTCTGCCAGCTTTCCACACATGCCGTCACTTTACCCCACTCTCATCCCCCCACATCCTGCAGAAGAGCTGTTTTAATCATCTCTATGTCAGTTGGATTTTGAGGGCCATGAACCCCATAGTCACTGGTTCTTCATTAAAGGAAGAACCCAAGACCAATTTGCGGCTGAGTAACTGTCAGTTGGGTAGACACAAGTTTCCTCCTTACTGCTGATCTAGGAACACACTGGAGCCTTTGCTCCAGTGTCACTGTTATTTCTGGCCATAATGATTGACAAGAGCTCAGTAATGTGAAAGATATTGTGATGCAAGTGACTTAATATATTTCTGAGTGCAAGGAACTACTGTGTTCTAAGTCAAGGACTGCCCATTTGTGGCTTTGTTCAAGTCACACTTTTCTGCTTTAGTTTCTTCATTTGGAAAATAACATGATTTCTACATCATAGGGTTGTTGTGATGAATACTTAGTGTTTGTAAAGTATAATATGTATTGAGTAGTATTGTACCTTTGGGGTGTGTCTACACTTACATTCCTTTTTTGAAAGAGGCATGCAAATGAGGTAAATTGAAAATGCGAATGAGGTGTAAATTTGTGTATTTGGCACCTCGTTTGCATATTCTAATTTTGAAAGAAGCCAGTGTAGACGCTGCTCTTTTAAAAGCAAACCCATCTTCAAAAGAATCCTTCTTCCTTTTATTTAATGGGAAGAAGGATTCTTTTGAAGATGGGTTTACTTTCGAAAGAGCAGCATCTGCACTGGCTTTCTTCTTTCAAAAGAAGCGCTTTTGAAATTAGAATATGCAAATGAGCGTCAAATATGCAAATTTATATCTCATTTGTATTTTGATTCACCTTATTTGCATACCTCTTTCAAAAGAGGAATGCAAGTGTAGACGCACCCTCATAGTCTATCATACACATAAATAGAGGAATACTGCAGACAGACAATGCAATACAGGTGGGAGAAATAGTCAGACAGAAATAAGAATGAAACAACCAGAGGAAGACCAGTTATAACACAGAATGAACAAAAATCTATAAATGTTAGAAATATGGACAACAAAATGAGATTAAATATTTAAAAGTGCAAGCTAATATGTTTGGAGAAAAACTATCTGAAACAGGTTCACCAGGACAAAGGCATCTAAGACTGCAGTTGTCTGAGGCCACTAACTGTCATGCTCACCAGTATTGCCTCATAATTCCTTGAACTCTCCCATCTGTCTATTCCCCTCTGTTGTTGCTTGTCTTATATTTAGATTATGAGCTCTTTGGACAGGAGCAGGCTTTCGGTTCTGTATGCCTAAAGTGCCTTGTACAACCAGATTCTGGCGCAGTCTCTCCTAGGTGCTATATTAACATTAGTTGTGCATAAATAAATAAGTAAATAAATTAATAATAATAATAATAATAATAATGGTAACAAACACCACAGTAAGTAGCCAAAGTAGGCAAGGAGTTTGTAGTATGATATGACTTTGAAAAAAGGTCATTTGAATTTTGTATTGTTTAAGGGTGGGCAGTTGGGAATCACATTATAGGCAGGGGTGTGAGTGTAAATGGACTCTTTTTGGAGCTCAGTCCAGCAGCCAATATCGACATCCAAATGTACACTCTTTCTCAGGTTTCTTATTACCAAAAATACTGACAAACTAGGCAGGTTTCAGAGACCAAAAAGGAAAGTTGTCTGAGGCTGGAGGGATAGATGTATGCACAAAGATTTAAAATGCTAAATATGTGTACGACAGCTTGGCTAACTGATAGCTAAATTAGGGGATATGATAACTGTCTATGAAAGTCTGAGAATGTAAATCCAAGGCTGGAGAAGAACTATGCAGTGTGGTAAACAGTGATTTAACTAGGAGCTAATAGGATTAAATTAACAAAGGAAAAAACTAAAGATGGATTTCAGAAAATTCTTGACAGTAAGGGTGCGTCTACACTAGCAAGTACCTTCCAAATTAGGATTGGAAGACCGAGTTATTTCAAAAGAAGCTGTGGAGCATCTACACTGACATGGTGCTCTATTGAAATTAACTTTGAAAGAACTCCCCCATTCTTTCGAATTTGGTCCTCCATTCCTGGGATGGGAAAAGCACCCTTGTTCGAAAGAGAGCAAGTGTAGATGCTCTGCGACCCGCTCTTTCGAAAGAGAAGGTCCTCCATGGCCACTCACCGCTGGTATGTGGCAGCACCGCTCACAGCACAAGTGGAGCTCTATGGCTCCAGTGTCTGGCCACCTCTTAACATGCAGGCTCCCAGAAGTCCTCAGGCAGGAAGCTGAGAGTGTGCAGGCAGCAGGGAGCACACACTACTGCCCACACAGCTCTCAGCTGTGATGCCCCGGGGAAAGCTGCAGCACCTCCGGCACCATGGCCAGCAGCTGGGACCCCCGCCCATCCCAGGGGCCGATCAGGGATCGGGGGGAGTCCTCCCAGGAGGGGAGCCAACCCCCCAAACATTGGGCCCCCTCTTGGACAAAGACCAAGCTGCAGGACCTCCTCACCCTGGGGGAAGATGAGGAGGTCCTGCAGCAGACGGGGGTCTGGTGCCGAAATGCACCTGCTTTCGAGTGCCTGGCCAAGGGCCTCACCGGCTGCGGTTGCCCCACCCAGACCCCGGACCAGGTGAGGTCCAATGTCAAGGAGCTCCGGCAGGCGTACTGTTGGGCTTGGGACATGGCCGGACGGTCGGGGCAGCGCCCACCAGCTGCCTCTACTATTAAGAACTGGACCGCCTCCTTGGGCCCAAGGAGGTGGGACCCCCAGCAGTGTTTGTCAACACCGCCAAACCCCCAACTGAGCTGGAGAAGACAGGGATGGGGACCGAGGGAGAGGACTGGCCCAGACCACCGACCACCCGCAGGCACCCCCAAAGGATCCAGGACACCAGCGATGATGAGGGCTTGAGCGAGGGGGCCCTCATCATCAATATCCCCTCAGGCCCATCCAGCCCGGCCCCCTCCGACCGCACCTCACTTGAGTTCCTGGAGGGACCACAGGTATGTACCATGAAAGCTGGTGGACGCAGGGTCGGGGGAGGGGGCGTGCAGTCCCACCTAGGGTGGCCGCAGCCCACCTGCAGGGACATCACCCCCAGGGCATGGGCCGGACAGATGGCCCCACTACCCCTGCTGCACAGGGCTGACATGTGGCACCCTGCACAATGTGGGCTGGACAGTACCATGGGCTGCCGGGCTGCAGAGGGACCAAGGCGGCCAGAGGAGAGCCAGCACTCCCACAACCAGACCAGGAACCCCAGGTGTGATACATGCAGGACAGCCGGGATGGTGTGGATGGGATGGGGGGCAGGTTCAGGAGGTCCCTCAATGGGACTAATGGCCCATTCCTCTCCCCTTTTGTCTCCATAGCTCCAGCAGCCGGACCAGCCCTGCGACGGGCCCAGGGAGCCCCACCACCGAGGGCAAGGGGGAGCGGCCCAGGCCTCGGACAGGGCCAGCACGGGGCCGTCACCGGTCCATCCGTCAGTGCCACCAGGTCGGGAAGGAGGAGGCCGGGACATGGCCCACGTGGCTGCCCTGAGGGAGCTGACGGGTGTTGTGTGGGAGTGGCTTGCCATGGAGCAGCAGGCATGGGATCTGGTGAGGTCCAGCTTGGACACCCTAACCCAGACCGTGGTTGGCCACCTGGACCCTGCCGCCACTCCATTGTGGGTCACTCCCGTACCCACACCACCTGTCGCCTCTCCACTGTCCCCCACACACCCCTTGCCCATGTACCCCCCCAGTGGTTCCCCTCCTGCCCCAATTCCCTGTCCCCCTGCCCCTCCCACAATACCCCCTGAGGAGGCCGACCTGGAGGCCCTGATCCCTCCCCACCTCCCCCTGGCCAGACTCATCCACCTGGCCCACAGTCTGCTGGCCAGGGCTGGCCAGGTGGAGGCTAAGCCTCCGGTCCCCCCCGCCCCCCGTGCTGAGCCCAGTGCAGGTACAGGGACCACGCCCAAGCCATGCCCCTACCTCCCTGTGCCCCCGGCCCCGGCCCAGCCCCGGACGGGCCCCAGACCTGGGGAGGAAGGGGCAGATGTGGGTGATGGGGCTCCTGGTCCTCGAGCCCCCTGGAGGGGTGAAGTCGCCCCCACCCTGGCCCCTTCCACCCTCCCCACTCCCATGTAAACAGTTCTCCTCATTCACCTTCCCCACTTCCATGTAAATAGCTCTCCCCACATATGTAAATAGTTCCCCCTGAATAATGAGGGGCACAGGTTTTCATTATAGTAAATGTTTATTTTTATGGTTTACCCTGTTTCCCCCATGCATGGGTGCTGGTAGGTGTGCCTACCTCTGCATATAGGGCTCACATTTCTCCTCCACCAGGTTGGGGAGGCCCACCTCCAGCTTGGTGTAGAGGCATCTAAAACACCCCTTGAGGCAGCCGGACGCCTGCTCGACGGTGTTCCAGGTGCAGTTCAGCTGCTCATTGAAAAGGTCCTGGCTCAGCTGGGTGCTCCCAGTGTATGGCCGCATCAGCCCTGCAGGGAGTAGGCCATGTCCGTCACGATTCAGGGCGGCATTGTTGTGTCCCCGATGGGGAGCTCCCACCGGGGCATGAAGATCCCCTCAGCCATATGACGTCCCAGCCCTGAGTTCTGGAAGACCCTTGCTTTGTGGGTGTGGCCGGACCAGCCCACATAGATGTCCTGGAACTGGCCATTGGCATCAACCAGGGCCTGCAGGACCACCAAGTGGTAGCCCTTGTGATTGACGTAGGCCCCACGGTTGGCATAACAAGAACCAGTGGGGGGTAGCCACAGACAGACCAATTGAAATTGGAAATAAGGCACAGCACTTTAACAGTGAGGCTGACAAACATCTGGAAAAATCTTCCAATAGAAGTGGCAGATTCTTTGTCTCTTGATGTCTTCAAATCAAGTGTGGATACCTTTCCTGAAGATGTTCTTTAGTCCAACACAAGTTATTGAGCTCACTGCAGGGGTGATGACATGCAATATAATGACACTTAATAAACAGAAAGCCAGATCAGATCGTCTAAAGGCCCTCCTGGACTTAAACTTTAACTATTAATCCAGAGCATCTGATGCATTTAATACTAGATTAGATACACAATATTTTTCTCATACACAAAGTATATAGTCAACCTTTGCAATCATCCTAGTCTGCGTGCCTTGAAGACATGCCTATCAATAGTTAATGAGATCTGAAGTATCTAGTTCCTGCAAAATGTGTTAGGCTACAACTTTTGCATAGTCTAGTTGAGATACTATATGAATACATTCCAGATCATCATGTCAAACGAGGGAGCCTTCACCATACGCTTTACTATTGTTTTCTTACAATAGGTGATCAACTCTTTCTGAGAAAGGCAGTGAGAATGTGCGCCATGAATGAAGCCAGCTTTTGGCTACAGACTTAAAGTAGCTATCAATCCAAGGCAGCTCTGTTATGGCTTACATCCTCTCAGCCTCTCCTCTGTCTCAGTGACCAAAACTGGCTGAAATGAACAAAGACTTAATATAAGTAATATAGAGGAGGAACAATCCATGCTAAGGTCATGCAACTGATGGGCAGAACTGCAAAAAGTCTCAGGAACAAGGTCAATAAAATACTTGGGCTGGACATCTGGGCAGCAGGTATATTTGTTATCATATGTGTCCTATCACTTACGTTCCCTGCTACTTTAAATGAAATGGAAGTGGCTGAAAGCAGTAGCATACTGCAATAGCTGTGTAGTCTGTGGAGACATTTGATAGATACACAATACACATCCTTCACCAAAGGACTCTCTTCATTTCATACATGATATCTGTGTATTTCAGTGTATATCTCAATATACAACATCACTATGTTAATACAGACTTTTGAGCCATTACAGTGAATCACTGTGTGACACTGACCTTTATAGTCTAACAATGTATATGACAATATATAGCAGAAAAGGAAGAAAATTAGTATATGAGCTGCAGAGGCAATTTTTCCAAATTTATTAATCCATAAGCATTAAACTTTTGCTGAAATTACTACCAGAAGACATTAAGAAACAAAGGACTGCCCACAGTCATTTTTAAAATCAGTGAATTGACCTGTGAATATTAATAACACATGTGAAAACTCTTCCTTCTTCCTCACCCAAAAAAGGTACTCTTACATTTTCTACTTAAGTTACAAACAACAAAAACAGCTTAAAGGACACAAATGAATCGTGTTTTAAAAATCTGCCACTGAAAGGGAAAACTGTATGCCACAGTAGATTTTAATGGACACGTTTTAAGCATTCCTCCCCCAAAAATTCAATTGCCCAGTTTGAAAGGTACACCACGATATCTGGATAATTGTAATTGCAGTGTACTACTTTCAAGATAGAATTGAACTTCTACGATCTTTAGAAAACATTTCTATTGATATTTTAAGTCTTTTAATCAACTTTTGATATGGATGCCATATTAATTTAAAAGAAAACTTGGTATCAACGTTCCTATCAAAATTGCTTTTGGATGAGGTTAGATTTGAGGGAGACTTTTTATACAGTTATTAATAATACTTCTAGTGGGTTCAATCCCACTTTCCTAGTACCATTTCTATTCAGACTCTTCCATGGAGCAGCAGGCTGCAATTTCAGCACCTCCGCTGTAATTCTACTGTAATTCTTGCACAGAAGCGTAATCAATCAATCCTATCTTCCCCATGCTAGGCAACTGTCTCCTTAAATGCAGCAATAGAATTCAATATGAATAGAATTGCAGTGGTAGGGGGACAGCCAGCCACTACACAGAGGCAAGGCTGATTAACATTAAAGCATTTTAGGGAGAGTTATAGAAGAATTAACAGCAGAGTCACTGAAATTGCAACCTCCACACTTCATGAGAGAGAAAAGAAGCTTCAAGAGGTGCTGCTAATAAATAAATTTGCCTTCCAACTAAAGCTGCATCAGAAATAATGTTTGTTTTTGTATTTTCAGCTTCAATTTGTAGGTTGCTGTCATTAACTATGCGAAAATTGGTTGTGACTTCAATTCTGTAGTAGTTACCTTTCAAGGGCAGCTTAAATTCAAAATCAGATGGCTCATTTTCTTAAACCAGGATGCATCCTTCCAATTGGTTCTTCTTCACACTCCAACTGCGTGGAATTTGAACACACAAAATATCTGGTTTTCTTACTCTGTACAAAAAATAAGTGTCATGGTATGGTAATTTTTCAATATGAAATTTCTTTTGGTCTGCTGTAGAAATTTTCATAAGATCTGTGCTATGTGAAACCATAACTTGCAAAATTCTTGGCTTTGTGGACATTTTATATTGAAATTATCTAATTAAGTTTTGTTTTTATTTGAATACAAATACAGATATATTCAATTTATTGATACAGTACCTCAGTTTGTATAAGCAACTCTTTATTGGCTTTTGAATAAAAAGCAAAATTACCATAATGCCAAATGTCAGGAGCTTAGTTCTTAGTTTTATTCTGAATCTCACACTATGGGTGCAGCAAGGTGATAGAGATCTGTTGAGCTATGTTGGTGTAAGAAACTGTCATGAAGATGATACATTTCTGCTGACTCACTAAAGCAGGTATGTCTTTATGATTCCTGTGGGACTGAGTCTGCCTAAACCTGAGTTACCTCTGTGTCTGCTTAATCCTGATGGGTAATCTGTGAGCCAGAGAATTTGTTGAGTCAATACAGGTACTTACATGCCATTCAATCAGGGTTCAACCAATTCACATGTTGGAACACACCCACATGGTCCCAAGGCAAGTAGATAAGACCCTAAGGATGCATCTACACTAGGAACTAACTTGGAAGTTAACTTCAAAGTTAGGCACTACATCGAAGTAGCCAGCAGAGAGTCTACACATATTTTTTTTTGCCCTTACTTTGAAGTTACTTCGAAGTAGGGAGACCAACTCTGAAGTCCTTACTCCATTCCCAGGAATGGAGTAGTGCCATACTTTGAAGTTTAACTTCAAAGTAGGGTATGTGTAGATGCCCAGCTTCAAAGTTGCTTACTATGAAGTTGTACTTCAAAATAAGCAACTTCTAAGTTATTTTTGTAGTGTAGACACAGCCTAATGGCAGCAGTCTTTCCAGTCTTTTAAACATCATTACCTAGCAGTGAATGCTTTCACTGCCAGTAAATTCAACAGAGAGCTGCTGCTCCTATTGGCTACGTCTACACGTGAACGCTACATCGAAATAGGCTATTTCAATGAATAACGTCTACACGTCCTCCAGGGCTGGCAATGTCAACGTTCAACATCAACGTTGCACAGCACCACATCGAAATAGGCGCTGCGAGGGAACGTCTACACGCCACAGTAGCACACATTGAAATAAGGGTGCCAGGCACAGCTGCAGACAGGGTCACAGGGCGGACTCAACAGCAAGCCGCTCCATTAAAGGGCCCCTCCCAGACACAGTTGCACTAAACAATACAAGATCCACAGAGCCGACAACTGGTTGCAGACCCTGTGCATGCAGCATGGATCCCCAGCTGCAGCAGCAGCAGCCAGAAGCCCTGGGCTAAGGGCTGCTGCCCACGGTGACCATAGAGCCCCGCAGGGGCTGGAGAGAGAGCGTCTCTCAACCCCTCAGCTGATGGCTGCCATGGAGGACCCCGCAATTTTGATGTTGCAGGATGCGCAACGACTACACAGTCCCTACTTTGACATTGAACGTCGAAGTACGGCGCTATTCCTATCCCCTCATGGGGTTAGCGGCTTCGACGTCTCGCTGCCTAACGTCGATTTCAACTGCAAAATAGCGCCCAACACGTGTAGCCGTGACGGGCGCTACTTTGAAGTTAGTGCCCCTACTTTGAAGTAGCGTGCACGTGTAGACACAGCTATTCTCACTATTCCTATTTCCATTCAAGACAGCCCCATCTGCTCTTGTCTGAGCCAACTGAACAAAGTCCCAACAGCCTTGTTAACTTGAAAAGTGAAAAGAAAGGGTGGCATTCTCCACAAGCTCAGCCAATTTGGGATGACAAAATAAAATTCCACTAACAGTACATTGTGAAGTTGCTCAAAATGTGACCTTGAGTCCTCCACTGAGTTACTAAGAATTGGCTTCCTCTCAGAGATAGATGTTTAGATATATTAGGGGAATAAAAAGTCCCAGTACATTGTAAAGATTATCATAATATTCTTTCCCTGATCCTTTCTTACAAGCTGTGGTCAGCAGTGAAACAGATAAAAATGTTCACATGCATATTGGTGTCATTGATCATTTTGAGTTGTTGGTTCCTGAGAGAAAAGGGCCAGGTCTCACCTCTCAGAACTGTTGTTTCTGGATTTCTCCAGGCTTAGGAAGACATCACTAAACTGGTTTGCATGCTTCCAAAGCTACGTGGGGCATCTGGAAGTGCTGAAGATGTTTTTTAATGAAATTTGAGTCTTGAGTGCAATGTAGCAGCCTCAAAAAGTTCAAGTTTGATCACTTACTGAATATAACAGGTGCCAAAATTACAGCCAACACAAGTTACGGCTAATACTGTGAGATGGTACATGAATCCTCTGCTCATATACACACGCTCATACTAGCTTTCATTGAGCTAGCACAAGTATAAATAGCAGTATAGATGACTCTAAGGTGGGAGCACAACCATCTGAATAAACATACTCCTAGATTTGTGATTGAAGGTTCATTGTCAGATAGAGAGGGCTTATTTAAAGAGGTCTCATGAGAGACAGTTTCAGGTCCAATGTGTTTAAACATTTTCATTAAGGACTTAGATAATGGAATAGAAACTAGACTAATAAAAATTGCAAATGACACCAAGCTAGGAGGACTTGCAAAAATGTGGCAGTGCAGGATTAGACTTTAAAATTACCTTGCCCAAATAGTCTTCAAATTAACAAGAGGAAATTCAATACAGGTAAGTACTTAGGAAGGAAAAATCAAATATACAACTACAAAATAGGGAATAACTCACTAAAGCTGTGTCTACACGTGCACGCTACTTCGAAGTAGTGGTACTAACTTCGAAATAGCGCCCGTCACGGCTACACATGTTGGGCGCTATTTCGATGTTAACATCAACGTTAGGCGGCGAGACGTCGAAGCCGCTAACCCCACGAGGGGATGGAAATAGCGCCCTACTTCGAAGTTGAACGTCGAAGTAGGGCACGTGTAGACGATCCGCGTCCTGCAACATCGAAATAGGGGGTCCGCCATGGCAGCCATCAGCTGAGGGGTTGAGAGATGGTCTCTTTCCAGCCCCTGCGGGGCTCTATGGTCACCGTGGGCAGCAGCCCTTAGCCCAGGGCTGCAGCTGGGGATCCATGCTGCATGCACAGGGTCTGCAACCAGTTGTCGGCTCTGTGGATCTTGTGTTGTTTAGTGCAACTGTGTCTGGGAGGGGCCCTTTAATGGAGCGGCTTGCTGTTGAGTCCGCCCCGTGACCCTGTCTGCAGCTGTTCCTGGCACCCTTATTTCGATGTGTGCTACTTTGGCGTGTAGACGTTCCCTTGCAGCGCCTATTTCGATGTGGTGCTGCCCAACGTCGAAGTTGAACGTCGACGTTGCCAGCCCTGGAGGACATGTAGACGTTATTCATCGAAATAGCTTATTTTGATGTCGCTACATCGAAATAAACTATTTCGATGTAGCGTGCACGTGTAGACGTAGCCTAAGTGGTAGTACTGCTTGAAAGGATCTGGGATGGAGGTTGTGAGCAGCTTTTCCTCCTTCTAGAAACCATGGCTGGTTGGCCCTCTTTGTGGGCCTGGGTCATGATGTTTGCAGCAGTCTGGCACCCATGCCCAGGGCTGCCTGCTGCATCCGGGACCACAGCGTTGAAGTCCTACCCAAGCTGGCCTGATGACACTCGCAGCATGCCCTGTCTGTTCCCACTTCCCACCCCTGGGGTGTGTGATGCATGGGGTACTTACCAGAGGGACCTTTGCCTAACCCTGAGGTTGCCCAGCAGGTGGCCTTGCTTGAGGGGTCTGACTCCAGGGTAATGACAAAGATGCTGCCACTCATCTCAGACCCCACGTCTGCTTCTGGCTTGAGCAGGGATTGGGTCCTGGGTGGCTGCTGCTCCTCCTCCTCCTTAGGCTCCAGATGTCAGGGGGATCTTCTGCTGTGTCGATGGGGGCAGGCAAAGGGGATCTATCATCTGCTTCCAGAAGCTTGTGCAGCTCCCTGGAGTAGGGCAGATCATGGGTTCTGCCCAGATCTCTGGCTGGTGTCATGAGCCTGGGTGTAGACCTCCCAGAGTTCCTTTAACTTGGCCTGCATCTGCTCCTTGGTGCAGGCGGGGTGTCCTCATGGTGCCAGAGTGGTGGCCACACAGGTGTACAAAGGGTCATTGTGGTGCTTGGCTGTAGGGTCAAGGAAGCTCTCTTCTTCACCCCACAAGTCCAACAAGGCCTGGATCTTGGCCCCAGTGCAGAAGGCAGCCTGACTCTTCATGCTCCAGAGTAGCTCCGGTGACCCTCTCCACCTGCTCTCTTCAAAAGCCAGGGGAATTGAAATGGGCCTGTCTCTCTGCCATCATTGAAGGCTCTGCTAGAAAGTGAGGCTCTGATAATGTAGGGACAAGCAGCATGCTGCTCCAGTGCTTCAGTGCTCTCAGCTTCCTGCCACAGGGTTTCCCAGGCTCTCTGCAGCTTTAAGAACGGTCAGAGGCAGGAACCATAGAACTCTGCTTGCTGTTAACAGGGCATCCCCCTGGGCACCTGCGTGGTGCCCTGGAGGCATTATCTCTCAACAGAAGGCACCCCTGTAAGGTCCAGACTAGCTTTCTGTCGACAGAGGCGTTCTTCCTTGTGGTGAGGCGATAATTCTGTTGACCAAAGTCCTGCACTGTGTTGATTTATTGTCAATAGAACATCTTGGGAATGTGGATGCTCCGTGGGTTTTGTCAACAAAACACCAGTTTTGTCATCAAGACCCTCTAATGTAGACATAGAATTTGTTTTTCTAAATTACCAGGATTCTGGCTTTTATAGGACTCAACATCTAACTCCCAACTGCACGTTACCACAGGTCTACAGTGGATCGAAAATTGAATATGAGTCAACAATGTGATGCAATTGAGAAAAAAGTCAATGTGAGTCTGCTATATATTAACAGGAGTTCTGTATGCAAGACATTGGATGTAATTGTTATACTCTACTCGACATTGATGAGACCTCATCTGGAACAATGTGTCTAGTTCTGTGCACCAAACTTTAAAAAAGATGTGAAGGAAAGGTTGAAAACTGGGCATGTTTAGTCTTGAGAAAAGACACCTGCGGGGAGGCCTGATACAGTCTTCATCTATTGTAAAGAGCAGAATGATCAATTGCTCTCCACATCCATTGAAAGTAACACAAGAAATAATGGGCTGAATCTACATTCAGGAGCTTGAGGTTAGCTATTAGGAAAACTTTCCAACTATAAAGACACTTAAGCTCTGGAGTAGGATTCCAAGGGATGTTGTGAGATCACCACACTAGAGGTTTTTAAGAATATGTTGGCAAACACCTGTTAAGGAGAGTTTTCTTGGTCCTTCCTTGGTGCCGGGGATGGGACCAGATTGTCCCTTTAAATCTTACATTTCTACAATTCTATGAAATACAAATTAAGGAATTCAAATGGCAAGAGGTGCTAGTACGCAAGATGGTAACTTTCTGTATTGAAATAACTCTTATGCTATTGTTCAGACAGGAAAAACATGCACTCACTAGTCTAAACTCTAGCAGTTCCACAGGTTTATTTTGTAAACTGCTGTAGCAAGATGTAACATCAGTATCAACAACTTGACTGCTGACACCACAACTTGCTTAGTTATGAGGTGGCAAAACTATGTCATCAGTTAACTGACAGGACATTCGTGTTACACACTCCACTGGTCAGGATTTTAGAAAGGCCTCTTCTCATAAAAAAAGACTGAATCTATAGTAGTCTCTTATATGCTTTCTTTTGTAAACCTAATATTTTGTTTTTATTGAGAAGTATTGCTTTTGAAATCTTTATCTTGGATTGCCAAACTCAGTAGAATGTAGACACAGAATGGCGTCCATTGTGATAGATCAGCATAGGCATTTCTATGGGAGTTTTTAAGTGTATGTCTGCTTTGAAAATCCAATCACAGGTTTATGAGCACTGGATGCTTTGTATTAAGAACTTTGTGCATATGGGGTACAAATATGTGTTTGTATAACACAGATTTTCAGGAATTAATGGAAGTTGTACGTTCTTTATAAATCACTTTAGTTCTCTCAGGCTGTGTCTACACGTGCCCCAAACTTCGAAATGGCCATGCAAATGGCCATTTCGAAGTTTACTAATGAAGCACTGAAATGCATATTCAGCGCTTCATTAGCATGCGGGCGGCAGCGGCGCTTCGAAATTGACGAGCCTTGCAGCCGCGCGGCGCATCCAGACGGGGCTCCTTTTCGAAAGGACGCCACCTTCTTCGAAGTCCCCTTATTCCCATGAGCTCATGGGAATAAGGGGACTTCGAAGTAGGCGGGGTCCTTTCGAAAAGGAGCCCCGTCTGGATGCGCCGCGCGGCTGCAAGGCTCGTCAATTTCGAAGCGTCGCTGCCGCCCGCATGCTAATGAAGCGCTGAATATGCATTTCAGTGCTTCATTAGTAAACTTCGAAATGGCCATTTGCATGGCCATTTCGAAGTTTGGGGCACATGTAGACACAGCCTCAGTGTTGTTTCATACTATACGACAGAAATAACAATTCATTTAACTTTGCATCTGCATTGTTGTAAGTTTAGGAATGCATCTGGAAATAATTTGGCTGACTTCTAATTCACTGCTTAAAAATGATAAATTTAATTGGCTACTCCTAATGTCTTTTCCAAAGCATTTTCTCATAACTCTGATGCTTCATCTACACTAGAAAGCATGTAGACTAAACACCAGTGTTGTTGACAAAAGTCACAGAGCATCCACACTAAAAATGTATTCTGTTTAACAGTAAATCGAAAGAATGAGGCACTTTTGTTGACAGCCTTCTGCCTCTACCCCATGAGGCATAAAGTCTTTCTTGACAAAATCTGCCAACAAAAACGCTGAGTGGGCACTCCAGGGAGCCCTCTGTCAACAGACAGGGCTTCCGGGTCACTGTGCAGCCCTTTCTGCTGTGCTACCAGTTGGCCATTCTGTCAAGAGAGGGATGGGCAGCCCAGCAGCTCTCTGTCAACAAAGCAGATCATTTTTTCCTTTTGCTTTGCTGCTTGGCTGCAACCTGTCAACAGAAGTTTTGTTGGAAGATCTCATCCAACAGTAATTTCTTTCGACAGATTGCTGTAGTGTGGACATAGCCTTAGAAAAGCATATCGGAAAGCATTCAGACTGTGCTGTAGGATGTTATTGTAGCTGTACTGATCCCAGAATATGAGATGAGGTGGATGATGTGATATCTTTTACTGGAGAAAGAAACAAGTTTGGTGACATATCAGTCATTGGACAAACTTCTTTTTTTCTGGAAGATACATGCAGTTAAGATTTACAGAACTTTGTGAAGTTCAAAAACTTGCCTCTTCCAGCAGTAGAAGTTGGTCCAATGAGTTCTAAAATTGGCAGACAGGGGAAGGTAAGGGCTAAATAGGGTATTCTTTGGTAGACAGAAATTAAGGAACTGCAGCCTAATAAGATGGGACGGTCAGAAAACCCGAAGTTATTAAATTCCCTTGCACTGCAGTCATTGGTGAACCCCCCCCCCGCACTTCCAAAGAGAAATGCTTTTCAGTATAGTTTTGAAAGCCTGCAAAATCTGCTCTGCAGCTGTTTGAGTGATTGATAAGTGCTGACATTAATACCAAATGTATAAGATAATGTCTTATGGAGGGGGCAAATACTGACAGCCACAGCAAGAGAATGTCATTCTAGCCTATAGGATTGGATCATGGAGAAATATGCCTGCATATCATTCGAAGTTTGGAGATCAAGCTAGGGTCAATGACTACCAGAAACAAAATGCCAGTCCTCTAGTCTGCCCCATGATTGAATCATGTTCCTAAATGTCCCCAACTTTTTTACTCGCGTCTTTCTTATTCCTTGGCATCCTAGAATACTGTCAACTGCACTGAAACTCAGCTCCCGGGGCTTGCTCCATGCATATACTTAGAATAGAAACAAGTAGAGAACATTTTGGAGGAATGCAGTAATTACTTTGTATGCCCCGGAACCTGTCAGCAAAGTGGCACCCAGATGAGTTCATTCTATTCTAGTCTGCTTCTTACACTTCTCTCTTCATCATATTATCTGATCTTCCTGCTGTAGAATATTTGAGGACACCATCCTTAGAGCCAATGGTCTAAAGGTGAATGAGTGAAGTGGAGGATCTGCACCACAGTCCGCATATTTGCCTTCCTGACATGCTAGCCCGCTTTTTTACTGCTGAAGCTCCCCATTAGCCAGTAAAAACTAGTGGAACACGTGCTCTTCCTCTTCTGTCCTGTTTGGTTTCATGAGTGAATTGCAGAGCACTTCCAGCAGTCAGCCTCCTGCCCTATGCCTTTGTGAAGCCTGAATCATTGCATTGTGAATGGAGTCAGGAAGACAGTTGTCCTTGACTACTATTCATCTTGAATGCTGGGAACCAGGCCCTGCAAGAACTGTGACAAAGCCCAACATTCCCCCAACCCCACACACAGAGCCTTAACTATACAAAGTACTTCTATCCTGTAATTATGACTTCCTGCAGCTAGTAACAGAAATTAGCAGAAAATGGCAGAATGGGTCTGGAATTCACAGATTTTTAAGGCCAATAGGGACCATTACAGGTTTCAAAGGCTGTCATAGTAGCTCCCACTATCTATAAAATGCTCCCATGGCATGCATCTCCAACAGCCTCTGACAACCAAAGTCCAGCTCCTGGCCTTCACGTGTGGCTTATTTTCTAAGCCCGGTGAAACTGTTTGCACTGACAAGAGAAGGGGCGAATGCGGGTGACTGCCTCCTTCAAACCAGCTGCTTCGGGTGGTTGGGGCTCGTCAGCCTGGGAAGACCGCTCACCTAGGAGAAGGAAACTCTGATTTAAAACCTCCGCTGCCTTGCAGCAATACCTAGTCATGGGAAAGGCTTCAGGAGTAAACCCCGTGGAAAAATCAGAGATGAAGCCCCTAAGCCAGTTTGAGGTTGTGCTCAATCTCACTCTGGCAGCTCCTGTGACGACACTGGTGCCAAGTTGTACTGGCTTTTGCCTTTCCCTTGGATTACGTCAGTGGCGTGGAGAGGGGGAACCTGCTGCTGGGCATCAGCTAGTTCTTCAAACTTACTTGCCCAGGCCTGCACCCTGGAGAGGACACTCCGGCATCGCTTTCTGAGCGGTGACACAACACGGGAAGCAGCAGTCACCGGTATTAAGCCACTGCACTCGATTGGCATACACTGAGGCACCAGGGGTTGCTTCCAATGGTGGAAGAGGTCTTCGGATCTCATTTGGCAGCTACCATCCCCCTCAAGCTGGGCAGCCCCCAGCCAAGTAGGTGCTGCCTCACCACTGTCCACTTGCTCCACTGGGTGTGTGGGGCTTAGGGAATCACCGACAGGTGGATCATTAACCTTACACCAGGCAAAACAAACAAGCAACAAAATAATCCAGCCTTCAGGCTGGGCACATGGAATGTAAGGACCGTGACTCCGGGCCTTACAGAAGACCTACACAGCATTAGTTACCCTGGAAGACAGCAATCATCAACAATGAGCTGAGAAGACTGAGGATGGACATTGTGGCCCTCCAGGAAACAAGGCTATCATCCTCTGGATGTCTCAGGGAGAAGGCCTTTTCCTTTTTCTGGCACGAGAAGCCTCCAGAAGAGACCACGGAACATGGTTTTGGCTTCGCAATCAGAAACAGCCTAGTTGGCTCAGTCATACCACCAAATGTGGGAACTGAGAGAATGCTGAAAATCCAGCTTCAAACACCAGTGGGCATGGTCAACATCTTCAGTGTCTATGCGCCTACTTTAACGTCTGCACAGGAAGTTAAGGACAAGTTCTATGATGAACTTAGCATTGCCATCAGTGAGGTACCTTCCCATGAGCTGCTATTCATCCTTGGTGACTTCAATGCCAGAGTTGGCGGCGACCACCACAGCTGGCCGTCCTGTCTGGGACAGTTTGGAACAGGGAAGATGAATGAAAACGGACAGCACCTCCTTGAACTCTGCTCCCAACATGACCTCTGTGTAACCAATACCTTCTTTAATGTCAAACCCCAGCACAAAGTTTCGTGGTGACACCCAAGATTGAAACATTGGCACCAGCTTGACCTCATCCTCACCAAACACAGCCATTTAGGTAATGTCAGGGTGACACATAACTACCACAGAGCAGACTGTGACACTGACCACTTGCTCATATGTAGTAAGGTGCACATCCAGCCGCGAAGATTCTTTTGATCCAAAAAGGAAGGGAGGCTGCGCATTGACACTGGCAAGACTCGTGACCCTTCAAAAGTATGCAAGTTTGTCCAAGCACTTGAAGAGGCCTTGCCCCGCCCGAATGACACTGATATCAGCAAGAGATGGGAACAACTATGGGACGCTATTTATAATACTGCGATATCTACCTTTGGGAAGAAGACAGTCAAGCCTGCTGATTGGTTTGAAGCCCACACTGAAGTGCTGATGCCCCTGATTGAGAAGAAGAGACAGGCACTGGCTGCATACAGGTCCTCTCCCAGTCAGGTGAACCTGCAGGCGCTCCAGTCTGCTCGGAGTCAAGTGCAGCAGGTTGCTTGGCGGTGTGCCAGCGATTACTGGTTCCAACTCTGCTCCAAGATTCAGCAGGCCGCGGACACTGGTAACATGCGAGGAATGTATGATGGGATCAAGCAGGCCATCGGTCCATCACAAAGAAAGACTGCCCCACTTAAGCTGGCCACAGGTGAGGTCTTGAAGGACAGAACCAAGCAGATGGAATGCTGGGTGGAACACTACTCACTGTTGTACACCAGAGAGACCGTAGTTACAGAGAGAGCCCTGAATGCCATCGAGCCTCTGCCCACCATGACTGAACTCAATGCTGAGCGGCGCGCTAAAAGCACTCTGTTCTAGAAAAGCCCCAGGGAAAGACAGTATTCCCTCAGAAATCCTCAAATGCGCCAACGGTACCCTAGTTTCAGAGCTGCATGGAATACTTTGCCAATGCTGGAGAGAAGGCAGCGTACCGCAAGATATGAGGGATGCTAACATCATTACTGTCTACGAGAACAAGGGTGACAAAAGCGATTGTAACAACTATTGCGGCATCTCCCTTCTCAGTACCGTGGGGAAGCTATTTGCACATGTTGCTCTGAAGAGGCTCAATGTTCTTGCGGAGAGAGTGTACCCTGAGTCTCAGTGTGGGTTCAGAGCTGAATGGTCCACCACAGACATGGTTTTCTCTGTTAGGCAACCACAAGAAAAGTGCAGGGAGCAGAACAAACCTCTGTATATTGCCTTCATCAACCTGACCAAGGCATTTGACCTCATCAGCAGAAAAGGTCTGTTCGCAATTCTGGCTAAGATCGGCGGTCCCCCAGCTCTGCTCAGCTTTATTAGGGCCTTCCAAGAAGGCATGAAGGGGACCATCGTATACAACAGATCCACATCCGAACCCTTTGAGATTCTCAGTGGAGTGAAGCAGGGGTGTGTGCTGGCTCCAACTCTGTTCGGCATCTTTTTTGCAGTTTTGCTCAAATATGACTTCGGAACTGCTACAGAGGGCATCTCTCTCTGCACGAGAATGGACGGCAACCTCTTCAAACTGTCAAGGCTTAGAGTGAAGACCAGGGTGCTTAAGAAGTGTCTAAGGGAGTTCCTTTTAGCTGACGATGCAGCTATTGCTGCTCACACTCAGCAGGAACTGCAGTCACTCATAACTCACTTTGCAGATGCATGCATGGAGTTTGGCCCCACAATCAGCTTAAAGAAGACCCAGGTGATGGGCCAAAACATGGGTAATGAGCCATCTATCAACATGCTAGACTACAAACTGGAAGTCATCCATGAGTTCGTGTACTTAGGCTCGACGATCTCGGACAACTTGTCACTTGATAGCGAGATCAACAAGCGCATTGGAAAAGCTGCCACAACGTTCTTCAGGCCAACAAAGAGAGTATGGGCTAAAAATAAGCTCACTGTGCACACCAAGGTGCAGGTCTACACAGCCTGTGTTTTGAGCACACTGCTGTACGCCACTGAAACATGGACTTTGCGCTCAAAACAAGAGCAGCAGCTCAACACGTTCCACATGCACTGCCTTAGGCGCATACTCAGTATCTCATGGCAGGACAAGGTCCCCAGTAGCGTAGTGCTTGAGAGGGCAGGCACTGCCTCCGTGTTCACCCTTCTCAAACAGAGGCATATGCGCTGGCTGGGCCATGTCTCACACATGATGGATGGCCGAATACTGAAGGACCTCCTCTTCGGGGAACTGGCGTCTGGAAAGAGGCCGAAAGGGCGACCTAAATTGCGCTACAAGGACACGTGCAAGTGTGACCTCAGCGCTGTCTCTATCTGTGCGAACACCTGGCATTCGCTCGCCTCAGGCAGGCATGCCTGGAAACAGGGAGTGAAGGAAGCTCTTGCTGTGTATGAAACTACCTTGGTGAAGGAAGCGGAAGACAGGAGAGCCCTCAGGAAGATCTGTGCCCGTGATACCAGAGCGACATCTGCCTACTGCTGCTCACAGTGCGGAAAGGACTGCCACTCCCGGATTGGATTGCACAGCCACAGAAGATGCTGCTCAAATCAGTCCAACTGGGGCGCAAACCCATGATCCCTCAAGATCGAAGGATGCCTACAGGGACCATTACATCATATAATTTGACCTCCTGTTTATCATAATCATATTATCTTTTCCCATAGTTATCCCTATCTGGAACCTATACAGAGGATCAGAATATGTCTAGTTCCAAAGCAAGTGGCAGAAGAACCTCAGACTTATGGTTGATTCACTGAGGGAGCCTGCAAAAGCAGGCCACTCACCCAGAATCTAGACATGCACAATCTCCTGGGGACAGCACCCAGTCAAAGTAAAAGGGGTCAAAAAGCTTAAGAAACCTCCAATGGGAACATTTCCCAAGGAACTCAGATGACATGATCGGAGAACAACTAATACAAGCATCTAGAAAGATGATCAGCAAAAAACAAATTGTGTGGGCCTCAAATGCAGCAGGAGAGGAAATAGAATGGGAAAAAATTGAGGGAGAAAGTCAAAAGAAGTGACATTTCCCTGACAACAGTTATGTATAGTGAATGGGAAAAGGCAAAATTCCCATCAATCTGGACAGAAAACATATCAGTAAAGGACAAACTTCTATGATATACCCAAGGTATCTGAGACTAATAATGTCTTTGTCCACCTCACTTGTACTTTGCCTTCCTGTTACTACTTCACACACATTAGACCTCTGGATGGCTTCAGACAGGTTTGGAATTTTAAAAAAACCGACCAGCCATCGAGATATTTTCTGCTTTCTCCTAAAAAAACCTCAGATTTTCTCTGCCAAATTACTGTGGCCTGAGGCCTAGAATGCACACTTCAAGTCTGAACTGATATATTGTGACTAATCAGGGCTATAAATGTGTTATTTATATCACTGGAGTGGGGTAAATTTTCACTTTTCCAAAGAAATCACATTTGTTTGTTTTTAGCCTTCACTTTTCTCCAGATGTCAAATGTAAAACTTTGGCATTGTTATGAAATGAATATTTCATATATATAAATATATATAAAATAGGTGTTTTAATTTTGGTTTTTGGTTTTTCAGTGCAGTCTGGACAGTTAGATTCATGAAAAACAAGGAATCTCTCTGCACAGGAGAATTACTTTTAAATAATCTCTAAAACATTTCCTTCTTTTTTCTTTACCATATGTGGCTTTTACAGAAGTAATGGTGTCCTGCAGTTGGCACTCATTTGGGTTTCTGGTGATTTCATTTGTTGTGAATCCCACCCATGCTGATAAAACCTTTAAGTTTCAACACTCCATTGTGTGTTTTGTATTTATTCTTGAAATGTTTATTTAACATTCTCATGAATCTGTATAGCACATATATGTTCCCCTGCCAGTAAAATAAATGAATCAGATAGGAGAAGGGTATATGAAATTGGTGATGAGATGATTTCCTAAAATAAATCAGAATATTTCAAGAATAAAATAATGAATCCATTTCATTATTTTTGCAATGAGAACAGCAGTCTAAAAATGGGGAAGTTCAGTATGTAATGCATCATGGACTTTCATACAGAGTGCAGGAAAGCAATTCTAATAAATAGGCAGATCATATAAAAATGATTTGTATCTATATCCATCAGTCTGAACTCTGACAGGACTGTGCCCACTGTTTCCCCCAAAGTAAGTGATAATGAAAAAGTGTCTCTTCCATCTATGTATTAATTTCAAGACTGATTGCACCTAGCCACACTGAATCTGTCCATATCTTTTTCAACCATGGCAACTAATTATCACAGTTCCTGTCATGTAGATTGGTGCATCAACATCTGGTTTAAAATTGTCAACTCTGCCTCCTACAAATCTATATTATGTCAACACACAAACAGGGAGGCACCATTTCAGAACTTCGCTCATACTGTTTTATGATGTGATGAGTCCATTTTGTCACAAAAACATGTGTGTCCATATGTTCTTTAGTTCCAACATGAAATACACACAGTCTTACATTCCACATGCATTGCTCACCCACACCGTATTGAATGCAATATTCTAGCCATGACCTACAATTCATGTCATGGACTGGATTTGAGCTACCTCAGAGAACACCTTTCCAATCCAATGCTCCAAGGCAGATACAGTACTTCCTACAGGGATGCTCTCAATTAGGCAGTGCTTTTCTTCTGCACAAAAAGGTGCTGGAACTCAAGCCCCAAACCTCCCCCTCAAGCTTAACCCCTCCCACTGAAGCAATAAACCACCCCCCTACTGTCCCATCCCCGCTCAACCTACCCACATAGCCCTGGCTCAACCCGCCCCCTGGCTCAATCCCCAGCACAGCCACACAGCCCCAGCTTATTTCCCCACATGGCCCCAGCTCAACTCAACCTCCCTGCTCCTCCACAGCCGTAACTCACACCAAGGTTAAACCGCCACTCTCCTCCCCTCGCCCCAACCTACTGCCAGGCTAAATCCTCCACAGCTGACCCCCAAACCCAGGTCTTATGTTTCAAAGGGAGCTCCACATGCTCCTGCTGCTTTGCCATCTGTGTGGCTCCCTGCATCTACAGCTGCAGGAGCAGTTCCCTGACCTGCACACTGAGGCTGCGTCTACACGTGCACGCTACTTCGAAGTAGCGGCACTAACTTCGAAATAGCGCCCGTCACGTCTACACGTGTTGGGCGCTATTTCGAAGTTGAAATCAACGTTAGGCGGCGAGACGTCGAAGTCGCTAACCCCATGAGGGGATGGGAATAGCGCCCTACTTCGACGTTCAACATCAAAGTAGGGACGTGTAGATGATCCGCGTCCCGCAACATCGAAATAGCGGGGTCCTCCATGGTGGCCATCAGCTGTGGGGTTGAGAGATACTCTCTCTCCAGCCCTTGCGGGGCTCTGTGGTCACCGTGGGCAGCAGCCCTTAGCCCAGGGCTTCTGGCTGCTGCTGCTGCAGCTGGGGGTCCGTGCTGCATATACAGGGTCTGCAACTAGTTGTTGGCTCTGTGTATCTTGCACTGTTTAATGAAAGTGTGTCTGGGAGGGGCCCTTTAAGGGAGCGACTTGCTGTTGAGTCCGCCCCATGACCCTGTCTGCAGCTGTGCCTGGCTCCCTTATTTCGATGTGTGCTACTTTGGCGTGTAGACGTTCCCTCGCTGTGCCTATTTCGATGTTGGGCTGAGCAACGTCGAAGTTGAACATCGACGTTGCCAGCCCTGGAGGACGTGTAGACGTTATTCATCGAAATAGCCTATTTCGATGTCGCAACATCGAAATAAGCTATTTCGAAGTTGGGTGCACGTGTAGACGTAGCCTGAAAGAGCAGGAGTCAGTTTAATTGGTTTGATGGTCCAGCGGGCTGTTAAATCCATTAAACTGAATCCTGCTCTTTCCTCTGCAGGCAGGAAGCCAGAGGCGGAGGGGCGGCAGCGGCGCCTTTTGAAAATGACACCAGGAAAAATGCCGGCAAAACATAATTCTGCTGCATTCTGCTGGAAAAAATAAAAGGGGATGGAGTGCAAGTAGTAGAGTGTTCTGTGCAACAGGACCCCTATTGAAGAATACATTGACAGAATAGACCTAGTAGGTTTGTTTTGTTATAAATCATGGAAATGTAGGGCTAGATGAGATCTTCAGAGTTTTTCAAGTCCAGGCCCCTGCACTCATGGCAGGACTAAAAATAATCAGACCATCCCTGACACATCTTTGTCTAACCTGTTCTTAAAAATTTCCATTGATGGAGATTTCACAGCCTCCCTGGGTAATTAATTCTGGTGATTAACAGAACTGACATTTTTTCTCAAGTCCAACCTAAATTGTGCTTGCTGCAATTCAAGGCCATTGATTCTTGTCCTATTCTCAGAAGCTACATCTACACAAGAGGCTTTTCCTAGCAAACCTGGGCTTTTGTCAGGAAAAAACATGGAGTGTCTACACGCAAATATCTTTGCCCATAGTTTGTTGAAAAAACCTGGCACATCCACAGGCAGCTTTATACCTCTCCCTGTTCAGGTATAACCCCTGTCTCAACAGCGTTCTGTCAAGAAAACAGCCATGTAGATACTCCAGGGCCCTTTTGTCAACAGACAGAGCTTCCAGTTCACTGGGCATCCCTATTTGCAGAGTTTCTGGTCAGCTGGTCTATCGAGACAGGGCTGGACAGTCTGGCTGCTCTCTGTCGACAGAGTGGATTGCTCTTTCGATCTGCTTTCATATGTTGACAGAAGTTTCGCTGGGAAATCCCTTCCGACAGTGTCTTCTGTGGATAGAAGCCTTTCATGTAGATGTAGCCAGAGGTTAAAGAGAACATTTTCACTCCCTCTTTGTAATAACCTTTTATGTACTTGCAAACTATTATCATGTTCTGCCTCAGTCTTCTCTTCTGCAGACTAAACAAAATCATTTTTCCTCAGTCTCTACTCAAAGGTTATGTTTTCTAGATCTCTAACTATTTTCATTGCTCTTCTCCAATTTTTCCATATCTTTCCAAAAATGTAGCACCCAGAACTGGACACAATACTGCAGTTAAAGCCTAATCAGCATGGAGTAAGTGAAAAAATACATCTTGTATCTTGTTTACAGCACTCCTGCTAAAACAGCTTGATTGATATTTGCTTTTTTTAGCAATGGTTTTACAATATTGGCTGATATTTACCTTGTGATCCTCTGTGACCCTCAGATCCCTTTCCACCATGCACCATCCTAAGCATCATTTCATAATTTGTATGTATGCAACTGAATGTTTCTTCCCAAACAGAATACTTTGCCTTTATCTTCATTTAATTTCTTCTGATTTACTTCAGACCATTTAATTTTTAAGCATTTTCAACTTTTCCCAGCTTGGTTTCATCTGTAAACTTTAAAATTTTATACTCTATGCCAGTATCTAAACAATTCATGATGATATTGAATAGATCAGATCCAGAACTGATCCCACAATGATCCCACTTGATACGAACTTTTGGCTCAACTGTGAAGCACAGATAACTGCTTTCTGGGACCCATTTTCCATCCAATTATTCACACAGCTTATAGCTGTTCCACCTAGGTTGTAGTTCCCTAATTTGTTAGTTTGGAGGTTATGCGGGATGGTATCCAAAGCCTCACTAAAATCAACATATATTGGCAGTCACTCGCTAACAAGTAGGACGTCTTCATCTCACCCTCCTAACCCCGTACATGCTGGTTCATAACTAAAAGCTTCCATATGTCACAATCCTGTTCCCACAGCCATTCTCCAGTTACTGTTGGGCTTAAGTCTAGGAGAGTAGTATGTAGGAAGATTATTATTTAGAAATACCTTATTACAAACAGGCCATGTCTACACTAGATCTTCGAAATGGCCATGCTGAACTCCATATTCAAATGCATTATGAAATGAAAATTTAATTAGGTTGGTCACAAAAGATAATGCTTTTCATTATATTTTATATGGAAATACATATTATTAGTTATTGAGTGTGTGTAATTTTTTTATCTATTGAGTTGAGAAAATGTTGAAGTCCTGAAATCAGATGGAATTCTTTTGGATATTGAATAACATGCCTGCATATTGTATATTTATAAGAAGGCTGTATCAAGGAGGTTGATTATGAGATTTATTCCACTTTTACAATGGTCAAAGTTAGCATGGTTTTTAATATCATGAGTCTAATCGCTTTCAGTGGGAATATTTCCATTTCATCTAACGTGCTTTTGGCAAGTGACCTAAGAAAAATTGTAGAAAAACAAAATGTAATTTTATAGTAAAGAATCACATATACAGTCTCTGTTTTGATAATTATAACTGCTCACTATATATCTTACCATGAAACCATGAACTTTAAAAATATGATGAATATACATAAGAAAGCTTTAGTCTTACAGGGAGATAACAAATTCTACTAAATATTTTAATGCCAAAGTAGGGAAGAAAATTGACTTTCTGAACAAGCTGTGTATTCTTTCCCTGTAACCAAGAGGAGCTCAAAATGTGCAATATTTTTTGCTTCCTTTGAAAACTTTGAAGACATCACTGCCTATCTGTTCCTTATGATCAAATGTCCCACTGATCAGTTTAAGTGAGGGAAGGTAAAAGAGAGAAAGGGGGAAAAATCTTTTAAAAGTACTTTTTGATCAATACAGAGAAATGATCACAGTGATAATCAAAACTGAGTTCCAATATATTTTTCTTGAAGATTAAATGTGAATTTCTTTTCTCGAATCTCACCTGGTTCTCCTGTGGTGTGCTTGTAAAAGTGTAATGGTATGAACTTTGCTATGAACTTTGTGAGGGAAGGATTTACAGGTGGGACTATAAAGCCATTTAATCATCTCGGGCAGTTGCAATATTAAGTTGTGATTTGTTTCTTTGGACAGAAATTTAGCTAATGTCTACACTAAATCTACTTAAATTAATCAACTTAAAAGTATGTAGCAACTGTCAGGACTGAGAACGGGTATCAAGGCAGCGTACAGAATGAAATCTGGCAAACTCAAAATTAATAATGATAATGAGAGGCAGATTAATATTATATTGGAAAAGATCCTTTTAAGTACTTCTAAAGGAAGAAAAATAAAACATATCTGGGGTTCTATAAATAAGGAATGGAGTATACTGGCTTAGATCATTCTGCTGATGGCTTCCTTCACTTTTTTAATGTTCAGAAAAGAGAACTTCAAACAGAACTTTATCTTCCTTTTACCTTCCAAAAGAGAAAGCATAGAAATACACACTATAAAACGCGTGTTATAAGTTACATGAGACACAATTTGCACAAACGAGAATTCTGTAGTATTGTTACATTTTTATCAGACTGCATAAAGTATTTCTCTGAAGCTGAACATCCAACATTTGCGAACTCTTTTTTCCCTACCTAGGAGAAATGGAATTAAGCGTCTAACGGCTATGCAGAACTGGTGTAGCAAAGTAACTTACGGGTTTCAATATTTTTGGTCATGTGATCCACATGCTGCTAGTACTGCCCTGAGTTGCCCTCAAACAAAGGAGTCAGGGACTGTTTGATTTGTATTTACACAGGAGTCTGTGGCTAAATGGGGAGATGGGGGTAAGAGGTGTGTGTTGTGGGGGGGAGACAAGTCTAATCTTCTCTGAGCAAAGCAAGACATTGTGAGTTCTGTTGAAAAGAGAGCTGAGTAGCCACCTTACCATTAGAGTTCAGAAATGTTTGTTTACAGTGAAAGGACCAGAAGGCCTTCTTTTCCCTTGCCTCCTTTTATGCCTGCCTTCTCTCTCCATTCTCCATTGATGCCTCACCTACAAAAGGGTATGTCTAGAGTATGGGGAAGGTCAACCCGGTCAAGGTTGATCTTCTGGAGTCTGATTTTACATACCCAGTAGAGATGAGTGAAATCGAACTATTTGGGGACAGCACTCAACCCCTGTACTCAATATTGTGAGGAGTAATGGAGGTTGATGGGAGAGGTTCTCCTGTTGACCTCAGCCTGTGAAGACAGTCAGCTAAGTCAAATGAAGATAAGTCGATTCTAGCTACGCTATTGCCATAGCTAGAATTGTGCATCTGAAGTCAACTTACCAGCCCCGTGTATACCAAGCCAAAGATGTTACAGGTGTTCCAGCAGTTTTCTTTTTTTCTTGCAGTGTTCAGCTTTAACAGACATAGGCCCATCCTCAGAGAACCACTCTATTCTTTGACTCCGAGGACAGACATTTGGCCTGAAGAGCACAGACCTACATGGACTAGAAGCACATCCCCACCACTGCCAGTGATGTCAGTGAGCTAGTTAGAAAAGAATCTCCCTATCAGGAAGACAACTCTGTGGAAGACAACTGCAGGGGCTGAAAAACAAAGCACTGATGTGGCAGGGAGGAGGATACTGATTGAAGGCACACAGGAGTGGGGAAAGATGAGAAAGAAGAACTCACTCTAAATAATTAGCTGAACTAGTTCAGAGGTAACAGTGAGCTATGAACACATTTTGAGAAACATTATAATATTTTCTCATTAGGGTACAGTTAGTGGGATGTTCTTTTCCTTTCGATGGATAACTAGTTCATGCAATGATGAGAGGTGGGGTAGGGGAGGAAGTGGAAAACTGCAAGACCTCAAAGCTGCCCACCCCAAACTACAGATATGTTCTTGTAGCTGTAAGTACAACAACAAGTGGTTCAGTGAAAACCAAACCAGTATCCATCCCCACTTTCATGTTATTCTTTAATACAGCTGGCCATGAGAACAATTAACATCTACCAGATTGTAGGCTCAAGAAGCAAACTAGCCATCAAAGATCTCAGCCTCCTTCCTGTGACTCTCAACCCTAGTTACATACATAGCCTGCTCCCACAGAGCCACTCCTCTCTGGTACACTAAACAGCATGTAGGCTTGGTGATGGGTGAGATTTACCGGAGAAAGAGGAAAATATAAAACTGAGACCCTTAGATGACAAAGCAAAAACTTAACCAACACACCCCAATCACCAAGACATTAAAATAAGAAAGAAAAATTATCAAGGACCGAAAGAGAGGAGAGTGAGAGGATAAGGTGGAAAAAGGGACAGATGACATTTGGACAATAGGTCTATCAGGCAGCTATCTGCAAATTCATCGAAGGGGGACGCCCAAGAAGAAACACATCATTAGCTATTGTAAATTTGATCAAATAAGCTCTTGAGGTCAGAAATGTCAGGACTTATAGCCCAGTAATGTGAATTGCTTCATGATTTCACCTTCCTTACAGAAAAAGACCATCGTTTTATTACTGTTCTTTATACCAATATATATAATTCCCTGATTTCCAAAATTAGCAGTTATTTAAACATTTTATATCTGACACAGCATAGCATTTAGTACTTTAAAGACACAAGATATTATATGATGAAAAATAGTTTGATTAAAGAACTATCACCTTGTCAATGGACTCTGTGATTTCTTTCCTATAAACTTATTTCCAGGTTTAAATCCTTAATATTCTGCTTGTAGAATACAGATTTTTAGTACATAACATGAGCTGTTTTCTTTGTTGCTCCAGCTTTTTCTGCAGCTTTACTAATGTTTTATAATACAACTGAACTTTTTAACAAAAGAACTAAAATGAGATGAATGCTTACAGCAAAACTTGGTACCCATTTTCAGCTCTTCTTATAGGAAGGCAACTTATACATTGCCTAATGAGCAAAAGCAAAAATATGGCAGCAAAAATAAAGTACACATGAATTTATGATTTGCAATTTCTGATCTAATGTCTTAAACTTACAATTTCTTCTGCATAGAAAGCTGTGCTTACATATTAATAAGTTATATTACGCTCTTTTCTAGTTTTAATAAAAATATATATTTGAGAAATTGTAACTTGCCTTTTGGCAATAAACATGAACATTGATTAATGCAAAATTGGGTTTTCATATATGGCTCAGGGACACTAATACTGCTCATACAAATATTCGGTACCCATATTTCAAGATTTTTTCCAGACCTTTCTGTTAACATATTAGATTTAGAGTTAGCTAGATTAGCTTTAATGTCTCTTCATCACCAAACAGTATAAACTGAATAAAACTCCAGTGTTCTCTTATGTGTCAAGGGTATAAAATACTTCCCCTTTACCTACCCCGCCCCCGCAACCAAAAAAAACCACAACAGCCAGCAACAATATCATAAAGATTTGTCAGTTTTTATAAATTATAATGGAGAATTTCTTCAAAGTCAGAATATGAAGTTGAGTTGCAGAACAATTTACAGTATGTTTTTATAATTAGTGGATTTTTTAAAATAAAAGGCTGACCACCATGTATTTTCATTCAAAAAGTTTCTGTGTTCATGGAAACTATATAACCAGGACTGCTGACAAGGGGTGGGAGTGGGAGCAGGCGGCAAAGGCAGCCTGGTGATTTAAAAGGCCCTGGGGCTCCAAGTTCTTTAAATCATCACAGGAACTCCACATGGAAAAATCCAGGCTGAGGCCTGGCTATTGGAGTCATGTTGCCGTCCAGGTGATGTGTGCTCCATGTTTTCCCTTGACCCCCCTCACCCACCCACTTTTACTCAAGGCCCTGCGCCTTCCAGGTGATTCAGACCTGAGCTTCTCCCACATTGCCCAGGGGCTGGCAAAGTTTATCACCAGCCTTATGTATAACAATTACAATATTTGTACAAGTGGCTTGTGAAACACTCCTTCAGATGTAAGGTCCTTGCATGACCTCCCACAACTAAGGAAATTACATACCAAAGTACAGTTTTTCCATGATAGTAGTCTTTGCAAATCAGCATACTTGGATATTGTGATTCCCACTGTGTAAGTAAGGAGGCATTTTCTTAAATTCTAGTTTTTTCTGGAACTTCTGTTTGAACCACTAGTCAGAAATCATGATGCATTAATTCAGGGGTGAGCAAAGTGGGGGCTGGACCTCTTGCGGAGGGCATGAAATTTCGTAAGGTGTGATCAGCACAACTGGCTTCTGGGTCTCAGGCTCATCTATCTCAATAAAAATGTTGAAATATGTTACTGTTTTTATGTATGTGTATTCACATTTATATACCAATTAAGAAAGCTTTAACATTCTATACATTTATTTCCTTACATGTGTTGAAAGGATTTTTATATGATCATAACCGAAATTTCTATTCCTTTGGATTACATTAGACAGGTTGTTGGAGAGGGGCTGCTAACTGCAGGGATGAAAATTGGGGACCAATGTAAAAAAGTTTGTTCACCCCTGCATTAATTAACAAAATGCATCAGGTTTCCCATGTTTCAGCTCACACCAATCTAAAATTCTAAACTAGAAGATTACAAAAACTATACTTGACAGGAAAAATGGGAGAGGATTGAACATCTGGCTATGAAACAGTATGCTTAGAAACTTTTGTATACAGGTAGGGAAATTGCATGTATCTATCCATAGATTTCCCTCACCAGTTCTGAAAGGAAACAGTTGTAAAGGAATGTTAAGACACTAAAGTTCTTAAGGGAAATGTAGACATAAAAATATTTGAAGACAGAGACTTAGAAAAGAAAACTATAATTTCTTTTTGATAATTTCCTTTCTGCTAGCAGTATTGCCCACAATTCTGGATCTCTCAGTTGCTCTCTTCTCTAAGCAGCTTCCTGGAGAAAGATCAACATTTTGGTTGTGCATGATTTAGCTACACTCTGCTCCAGCTTGCTGGCAGCTGCAAAATCTGCATACCACTATTAACAAAATAATCTGGAGAAAAAATAACTACATACATTAGACACAGGAAAATTGGTCCCATGCTAATGTTTTCACTTAAATTCTGATGTTCATGAACCTTCTAGAAGGGACAGAATTCTGGGAGACATTGCTAGAGGAAAGGAAATTATCATTAAGAAATTTTCCATTCTTCAGTCCAGAATCTCTCACAAATCTGGAGGTGTTGGCAGTGACCAGTAAATAAATAAAGGATAGGTTATAAAACAAACAATTCAGTAAATAAATCCCCCCACTCCTTTTAAAAGCTCAGGGCTCATACCGGCCCCCATTGTGGGCTACAAGCTGCCAAAGGAGACCTCATCAGAGGATAGAAGGTCCATCTTGTTGCATTTAATGAAGGTTTTAGTTGTAGCCCTACTGGCAACTGTGCAAGTTTCTCAAGTAGACATAATTTTTCCACCACTGAGGCCGCTAAGGATCTCGTGGAGTATGCCTTGATTGCTTTGGGAACAGGAAACCCTGATGATCTGTGGGCTTCCATGACACATTGACTAATTCTCTATTGATGAACAACTTGGGAGCTCTGAGTCCCTGGCACTTGGGGTGGAAGGACACAAATATGGAGCCCAATCTTCTTGTGTAGTCTGTATGCTTGAGATAATGCTCTTCTGATATCTAAGGCATGCTACCCCTTTTCACCTGGATGCTGTATTTTTGGACAGTGAAGAAAGTGCAGTCTCTTGCAGAAGGAGCAAGTTACCTTAGGAAGAAAGGATTCTGGTGGCCTGAGCATACCAATTCCTTGTGGTCCACCCTGTAAGGCTCTCATATAGATAAGGCTGAGCTCTGATATTCACCTGGCAGACCTGATAGTTCCCAAGAAACAGTCTTAATAGATAAATAAAAAGCCAACACTGAAGGACCATCAAAACTAGCAGAAAGTTCCATTTTGAAAGCATGGCCTAACTGCTTGCTGGACTGCACAAAAGAATCAGGCTATTTGTGGATTATCTCCCAGGGTGTCAGAGGAACCTGCCTACAGAACTTTACTAAGTGCAGACACAATGGTACTGAGCTGAAGAGCTCTGTTTAGGTTTTCTTGAATAAAATCCAGAATGGCTGGTATTCCTGGATCTCTGGTGTTTGTGTTTGGCTCTTGACAGCATTTGTTGAGTCTGTCTCAAAGGAGTATGCTTTTAGTGTCAATATCCCTAATCTGGATGACTCAAGGAAAAACAGACTTTCCAGCACTTCCCTTTCAAAAGCCAGGCTCTGAGTTAAAACCAGGTGTAGAAGATCTTGTGAAAGGATGTCTTATCTTCACAGGACCTGATGTGGGGGCTCCAGTATCAACTGTAAACTCCAAAAACCAAGATCTCCTTGGTCAATGAAGAATCATCACTATTACTGTCATTTTTCTCATCTTATTTTCTCGATCGCTTTTTCCCGGTAGTGGTAAAGATGAAAAATCAAAGTTAGGCACTGCAACCAACTGTTCAATAAGGCACTTTTGCCTGGAGCTCTGGGGTCTGCCTTCTTTGTGAAGTAATTTGGACTCTTTGGGTGTGTTTACACTAGGAACTAATGCTGAAGTTAACTTCGAACTTAAGCACTACATCAAAGTAGCCAGAAGAGTCTACACACATTTTACCCTTACTTCGAAGTTAACTTAGAAGCAGGTAGACCAATTTCGAAGTCCTTATTCCATTCCCAGGAATGGAGTAGTGCCCTATTTCAAAGTTTAACTTCAAAGTAGGGCGTGTGTAGACACTCTAGTTCAAGGTTGCTTACTTCAAAGTTGTACTTCAAAGTTATTTTTGTAGTGTAGACACAGCCTTTGTGTTTATATGATTTACAAGCTAGTTGGTTGAGGATGGCCACTGAGACAGAAAAATGTTTTTCTTTTGGGCACCATTCTGAGTTGTTGACCATATGCCTGCTGAGTTAAGTCTACCTTTGGGTTCAAAACCTCTTTCACATAGATCGCTCTGAGGAAAAGGAGTTCTATCAACTTCATTGCTTTTGCATGTAATGTCAGGCTTCTTTTCCCCATGGATTGTCTAAATATGCAATTGTAAGCATCTTGTCTTGTTTTTAGAGATGCTTCAAGGTCTGCATTGAGGTTCCTGGTCCACTTTTCCCCCACTGGAATCATGGCTGCCTCAGTGGGCTGGGGACTTAGTCTGTCTATATACATGTAGCCACAAACCCTAATGTACTTAGGGTTGGAAGGCTGGGCACAACTAGTTTGCAGGGCCTGGGTCTGTGTCTCTCTTGGAGCATTAATGGCATGCACCATGGATACACTGTGTTCAGTTATATGCAGATCTGATGACCAGAGGCAGTTTGGGCTGATTTAAACCTGTGCTTTTGTCACTACTCTGCCACCCCCATAATGAACAGAGGACTTAGCAGAGAGATGGTATAGCAGAGGTTCAGACAGTTATTAACCCTCCTGGGATTAAATGACCTATGTAGAATGAGGAACATAGAAGAGGGAGAACAGTGCTGCTCAGTGCCCAAAAGATGGGCATGAGCAACTCAAACTGCAAAGTAAGCAGCGGGGCCAAAGATGGAACAAATCTGAGATCAAAGGTGGCAAAAGCAGACTGTGCTGAGCCAAAATACTGAGTTACCTCTGTGACACTGAAACAGAAGAGAGCAGCCCAGATGTGCAGAACTGTGGGAGATACTGGGTTGCAGAAAGAAGGCAACTTATCTTGGTTTAAAAAAAAACAAAAAAACACCCTGCTTCATACCAGGTAAGTGGAAGCAACAGTAAAAAATAAAATGTATATATGAGAAAAGGAAAGTTGACAGACAAGAATATAAATTAGAAGTTAGACATTCTAGATAATCGATAAGGCAAGTAAGAGGAGACAGAAAAAAATCTTTGGCCAGTAAATTAAGAACAAAGAGAAAGCATTCTGTAAGCATATAAGGAATAAAATACCTAAAAATGATATTCAGCTATTATATGATAATGGTAGCATTTCAATAATAATGCAAAAAGGCAAAAGTATTAAATAAATATTCCCATTTTTTAGTTGAGAAAGTTTTATGTATGTGTTAATGTTATATGGTGCTGATGAAACACTTTCCATATAAACAGTAACTAAGAAGAGTGTCAAACACCACCTACTAAAGTGTGACAATTTAAAATCAGCAGATTATGGTAACCTGGACTCAAGAGTTTTAAGAGAGCTGGCAGAGGGATTTGCTGAACCATTAATACTGATTTTTGATAAATCTTCAAACAGCAGAAGAACAGAGGAAAGTTAATGTTATCCCAATATTTAAAAAGCTAAAAGGGTAATTTAAATAATTATATACTTACCAGCCTTTCATTTATCCTAAAAATAATAGAATGTTTGATATGGGATTCACTTAATAAAGAATTAAAGGAAAGTAATATAATGAATACCAATCAACAAGGCTTTATGGAAAATAAAGGTTATCAAAATGAGTTGATATAATTTTTGGTGAGATCATAGATTTCATTGATAAGATTGCATTGTTGATGTAACATGCTTAAAGTGCTATATCACATTCGATTTTGTTCCATATAACATGTTATTTAAGAAATTATTATGGTACAAAATCAACATAACACACACAACTGATCAAAAACTTACTAAATTATAGGCTAAGCTAACATTTTTTCATCATTTCTTGATTTTAGCTGTTGCATATAGTTATCCATTACCTGGAAGAAAATATGAAAATATTACTGATAAAGTTTACAAATGACACAAAGATTGGAGAAGTGGCAAATTAAAAGAAGACAAGGAGGATCTGATATTGCTCGCTGATACAGAGCAATTTGGATCACTTGGCAAGTTCAGCACAAGCAAACAACACACTTTTAACACGACCAAATATAAGGTCAGACATCTAGGGACAAAAAATGTAGGCCATATTTACAGGATGTAGTCTCTATCCTCAGAGCAATGAATCTGAATAGGATTTAAGTGACATGGTTGCTAATCAGCTTAAAATGAGCTCCAAATGGTACACTGTGGCATAAGGTCTAATGCTATCCTATGATGTATATACAGGAATTTTGAGTCAGAGATATACTACCTTTGTATTCAGCACACTTTCATGGTATTTTTTACACTTTCAGGAGGATGTTGAAAAATTGGAGAGATTTCAGAAAATAACCTCAGGCATGATTAAAGGAACAGAAAACATGTCTTATGGTAAAAGTCTCAAGGAGCTCGATCTAGTTTATCAAAGAGAAGCTTAAGAAATGTATTTGAATTAAAAATATGGGCTCCATAAACTAATGATAGAAGTTTCTTCAATCTAGCAGACAAAGTTAAACATGATGGATGGAAAATTAGAGGGAGGTAGCTGTGTTAGTCTGTATCTTCACAAAACAAAAAAGCAGTTATGTAGCACTTCGAAGACTAAAAAAGTAATTTATTAGATGATGAGTTTTTGTAGGGAAGATCTTATGAAATGGGTCTGCTCCCCAAAAGCTTATCACCTAATAAATTATTTTTGTTAGTCTATAAAGTGTTACATGACTGAATTTTTTGGTTTTTAAAGATGGGTGGAAGTTGACGCTAGATAGCTTCAGAGCAGAAATAAGGTGCAACTTTTTATTAGTGAAAATAACTAACCATTCAACCATTTTACCAAAGGCTGTGGTAGGTTCTCAGTCATGAGGAAGTTTTAAATTAAAATTTATTGGTGGTGTTATTTTCTAACAGATATGCACTAGAATAACTATCACTATTGCACTAGAAGGAAGGATTAATTCAAAGAAATCTTATGTCTTGTATAATGCAGAAGGTCTGACTACATTTTCACAGTGGTACCTTTGGGGCTTAAAATCTATAGATAATTATGATTTTCTGTATCTAAGCAATATTTGTCTGGTATTTAAAAACCCCATTTGAATGATTTTCATATTTATAATGTAAAATCTATTTTGCCAGACTCCTTTCAAGAAGGAAAGAGGACATGAGATCTCATTAGAAATGATAAACTTTTTCATCTGTATCTCCAGGATGCTGTGCTTCTAAAATATCATAGCTGGTTAGACTAAAAGCTTAATGGGACTGGCTGCTTTCAAAAGTAAAAGAAGCATGCTTTGTTTCAGACAAAAGGGGATCTAAGATCTATAAACACAGGTATTCTATGGTGCATTTATAGTTTTAGTACTACCCTGTGCAATTGCATGTATTCCAGGAGTGTGGCTTTCACGACCAGACCCCACACTTAAGTCATTCCAAATTATGTTTTAAAAAAATGAAAATATTATAATAAGATGTAGTTACTGACAACTTTATTGTAATAAATGTTATGTATAAAAATAGATTATAAATATTAAAACTTACACATTTACTAAGAGAATAATGTCAAAAAGTATTTACTCAAGGGTTTTGGTGGCATATATTCATTTGTATTTTTAGAGGAGCTGGATATAATGAATCTTAAATAAAAATGGAGACACAAATCCCTTTGCCACTCGCACACTAGAATGAGAAATATACATTCTCACAGACTTATACCTGAAGTTTCATTTGAGTGTTCAAGTACTTTTTGAATACATACACCAGGAGTTCCTAGGATTACTTGTCCCAGTGTGGCTCAGCACAGAACAGACTAAAATCCAAGTTTAATGAACAAGAGGTTTGTCTAAATTGCATCCAGGGCATTTGACTGAAGCTCAAGCAGATATACTGGAGGAAGTGACCTCTGTAGAAATGGCTGAAGAGGCTTTAAGTTAGCCAGGCTGGATACTGAAGCGCTGAGGCTGCCTTAGCATATGCTTCAACACAGACAGGGAAATATCTGCAGTAGCCTTAAATCTCCCACTTCTGTAGCACCAACAAGCTATGGCATCACTGGCAGTGAGCTGGAGGAGAAATTTTTGCACACCATACCAATGTCCAGAGACCACCAAAACCCCATACTTTGAATCACAAACCCTGGACTTTGCATTTCCACTTGCTTTTATGAGAGAAGTAATTCAAATTCCTAAAATCCATTTTCAGCCAGACCTCAGTCTACAAGCCACTATGCTTCTCATTCCATCTCTGCCCCCGCCCGCCTCAGATCTGCTTTTCTTCTTTTTTTATTTACTTCTAACCCCTCACTTGCCAGTATAGTCACCCCTTCCCCCACTTTCTCATTCCTGCCCCCCCTCTCTGAGTCACTTCTATCCCACCAAACAAAGCACAAAAAAATCCTCAATTATAATCCACAGAACAAAACGTGAAAAATAAAAACAAACCCTGCACCAAGAGACATGCAAAACCCCCAAAGCAAACTCCACTATTGTTATTGTAGGTTTTGTCCTCCATTCCTATTAATTTCTCCCTTTGTACACATCACTTGTTTTTATTTACATCTTAAGCAGTTCAGGGCAATAACCTCACTTTTTATATGCTCATGAAGCCTACGCATGAATGATAAAATAAAGCATCAAACTATGCTACTTGTTTTAGAAAAGAAGTCTTTGTGTAATCATAATGAGAAGAAAGATTTTAAAAACCAATAACGTCAACTCAGATGATCATATTAAAAAGAAAAAAACATATTCCTTTTTATTGAATGTGTTTATTTTTAGCAGTATTTCTGATGTTTGTGTTAAGGTGAATTTTGAATTTCATGTGGATTTTCCAGTTAATATATAAACCATATCTCTTTATCCAGTGGAAAATCCTCTAAGAACAGCTACTATGCAACTCCAAACACTAAAATCACAGTTCAGTTATTACACCTGAGGCTATTAACTGGGCAGTGTAGCTTTTTATCTGTTTTTATGCAGCAGCCAAGTTCAGCTGGAGGATTTTGAGCTGCGATTGCTCTTCTAAAAGCCACTCCCAGGCACAGGACTATTAATCCTGATGTCTGGCCAATCTCTTCTTCCAGTCTGGCTATGTTATTTTCATTGTCTTTAAACATAAAAAGGCAAACAGTTAAGATTATGTGTGAAAATTTAGTTAGAGAAGCTTTCATTCCTGCCAAATCTTTATTGCTTCTCCTAAAGGTATCCAACTTAAACAAATACCTTATTGTCTTCCTTGATTTTAATTCCCATGTCATCCTATGAATTGCAGGGAGGAAGATTCTGAATAATCACAGCTCCTTTTTTTTTTTAACATAAAGGATCATTTATATCAAGTTAAAAGTGAAATTTAAAAAAATCTACCTCAGTATAAATTCACAGATTTCCAGGCCAAAAGGGACCATTGCAATCCTTTTGTCTGAACTTCTTCATGACACAGGCCATGGAATTTTACCCAAATAATTCCTAGAGATGATCTTTTAGGAAAAAAACACCCAATCTTGATTGGTAAACTTTGGTAATTTGTCCAGTAGTTAGTTACCCTACTGATTAAAAATGGGCATCTTCTTTCCAGTCTCAGCTTTAACTTCCAGATGGTTGAATCATTTTAAACATTTCTCGTTTACATAGAAGAGCACATTATTACTCCATGTAGGTACTTACAAATTGTGATCAAGCCCTCTAAATTGTCTCTTTGCTGATCTAAATATATTGATCTTCTTAAATCTGTTGTTCTAAGACATATTTTCTAATCTTTTAATCAGTAACATGGTTCCACTCTGAATCTCCTCTAATTTATCAACATGCGTCTTCAATTGTATACATCAGAACTGGACACAGAATTCTAGCAACAGTAGTATCAGTGCCCTGAACAGAGGTAAAATGACCTCTCAACTCCCCACTCAAAAGTTCCCTATTGATGCATCCCAAAGACTTCATTAGGCCTTTTGATCACAACGTCACACTTGGCACTCATGTTGCGCTGATTATCCATTACAACTCCCAAATTTCCTTTTTTTTAAAATAATGGGTTCCCAGAGTAGAGTTCCCTATCATATAAGCACTGCTTAGGTCCTTTGTTCCATGATATGCATATTTACATTTATTCATATTATAATGCATATTTTGCTTGTATTCTGTTTATAAAAGCAATTCTGATCTCTGTGCAGCAGTGACCTATCCTTTTAATTATTTTCCACTCCACCAAATTTTTGTGCCATCTGCAAACTTATCAGTGATGATTTTGGTTTCTTCCAGGTCACTAAGGAAAATGTTAAATAGCATATGTCCAAGAGCTGATTTTTACAGGACTTCACAAGAAACACACCTGTTCAGTGATGATCCTTTGTTTACAATTACGTTTTTAGACTAATCAGTTACTCATCTTTTAATTGATATAATGCATGCCTTATCATTCTAGTTTTTTAATCAAAATGTCACTTGATACTAAGTCAAAATCCAAACAAATATTTAACTCTGCATTGTTGCCACTACTAAATTTATCAAGCAAACCAAATCTCAGCAAAAAAAGATGTTGAGTTTATTTGATGGGATTTATTTTTCATAAACCCTTTAATTATATTACTCTTCTTTAATTCTTTATTAATCAACTCTATGTCAGCCACTCAAATATTTTTCTCACCATCTATAGCCAACTGACACGCCTGTCATTGCATTGCATTTACTGACCATTTGCTCCTTTTTAGGATTATCTCTTCCAGTCTCCTGGAACTTCTCCAATGTTGCAAGACTTACTGAAAATCAGTGATGATTGTCCAGTAACCACTTCATCTAGCTCCTTTACAATTCTTGAATGCAAGTGATCCAGTACTGCTTATTAGCACCTAGTAAAAATTATTATTATTATTATTATTATTATTATTTGGCACCTAGCAAATAGCCTTAAAGAATTCCCAGTGATCACTTTTCTTTTGCAACTAAATTGTTCCTTCCAACTGATATAATCTAAGGTAAGCATGGCATGATTTATGGGCACTGCTAAAGACATTAAGCATATGCAATACAGAGGAATAATTTGTCTTATTACGTACCTCTGTTCAAAATCAGGGGTTGGAATTTAAAACAAATCTGATTCAAATACATGAGAATTTCCCAGCTTTGCTGGAAGACACTTGTCCTCCCCGTGCCACAGTTCTCCCATCTCTACAAAGAGGGAGAATGATGATTTCTTCCTTTGAAAGACGTTTTTCAGGTCTGCAGAGGAAAAGTGCTATATTAGAGCTAAGCAGTATTTTAAGATTGTTATCCTCAATATTTTTTTAAATTTCTGTCATTTTGATGTCCAACATATAAATATCATCCAAAACTGATTATCCAGCTTTTGACTATAGCTCCCAAAACAAATGCATAAGAGCATCTATAGAGATATCAGATAATTCAAACTCTTCCATTTAAATAGAACTATTGGCACAGAAGTAAATGGTGATTTCAGCAACTGAATTGTAGCTGTCTTATAGTTCCATAGCTTCTGTTCTCTTCTTCCTCTAACACAAGTATATTTAGGCACCTATTCATCACATATCCAACTGTTAAAAGTTACAAATACACATTGCCTCTTCATCCTTCTATAAAATATCAGTGCATATCTTGTGTATAGTTCCTTCTTGCCAAAAAACGTAGACAAAGGAGAAGACCAGAATCTCCTCAATCCTAGTGGGAGGAAAGATGTGGCAGTCAGAGCAATTCTGCATAGGAGAATTAAAAGAACATTCAGAGGCACAAGAAAGTTCACCTTTCTGGTAAAAACCAGGAGACTTTAAGAAGCTATCATATAAAAAGAAGGTAGAGAGGAGAAAGTAAAACAATGAATGGAAGAAAAGAAAAGACTTTACCCCTTTGAATACTACATTTTTGTGAATCACATGATCATAATGGCTTATTTTATTATTGGTGTGAGTGAGATGTAAGGCTTAGTTTTTCTTGCCATGCTTTAATCAGAAGAGATAAGAAAATGATTTTTTTCTTCTCTAGAGTCTCTTTTACCTCACTGCCTAACTGATAACAGATGCTCTGCTGACATTGTGGCACAAGTTGACTGGCATAAAAGAAAATCAGAAATAATTTTTTCCTCATCTCAAAATTGTATTGCCTTCTTGTGGGGAAAGAATCATATCTGCCATCCTCGACATACATCAGTGTCTGTACCTTCTACATAAGACATTGCCAGCCGGGAAATTGCTGCTCTCACCTACAGGAGTACTGAAGCAGGCTTATGGCACAGCTAATTCTAATGACAAGCCAAACAGGGTTGTATTTCTAGAAAACATAGCTAGATAAGCCAGGGCCCTGAGCAAATAAGCACTCAGTTTCTTCTGACTGATATGCAGGGCTTTCAGGCCCTAAAGACAAAGAAGGGAGACAGAGGGAGGCAAGAAAGGTTAAGGAACTTGGTTCAGCGACAGAAAAGATGGTTCTAAGGAGTCCACGTACAGGGGGTTAAAATTCGACCTTTCAGTCTCAAGCCTTCTAATGGTTCATCATAGTTCAGGCAGTAGACACAGGGCGAGCCCCACTTCTTAGCTTCTGGTCTGGGTGCTGCATTGCATCAGAGAAAGCATGGGGTTGGGCTGAACTTTCCTGGCAAACTACAAACCCAGCTTAGGATGACATATGGCTGCTCCACCAACAAGGATTGCCTAAAATACCTCACCATGGCAATGCTAAAACTCCTAAAACTAATCCCACGAAAGTGAAGGACTCACTTTTTCCTTAGCTCTTTAGGTCAGAGGAATTCAGCACCAACCTGTGCTTGGCAAAAGAGACCTTAGGATTCAAAGATATTGGATGTATTGCATGTTGTTGTTTGAGACTAGAAGACATGTGCTTCTATCAGATAAGATGAAATGATTCAACACCCCCTAACAATGTTGGCTGTTAGAGGGAAATGGTTGACGGGTAATAACCAAAGAGGATATGAAGTCCATATGTGACAGATTTGGAGTTGTTCCGTAATAACTTTTGAACACTGTTTTTGGCCTGACTTCAAGAAGCATGACTATATTGGTCGAACTCAAAAATGTTTCTCTTGCATGACTACATAAGTAGAAGCAGTCATATGGTCCAGTAAACTCAGTCAAACACTTACAGAAGTCATTGGTTCAGTGCAGAAATCTGAGATGAGATGGCTCCTTGTGGAAAATCTTCCTTGAGGGAGGGGAAAAAGGATACAGATCAATGGCTACAGTTACACGAATTTTGTCAACAAAACAGGTTGTGTGTTTACACACAAAGTGCTTTTTGTCAGTATAGCGACAAAACCCGGGATTTTCTCCATCAGGGTTCTGCCTCTCCACTGTGGCTATGGTTACATTACAGCACTCTGTCAACAAAAGTCACCGTTGAAGAGATTTCCTGACAAAACTTTGTTAACAGAGTGTGGCCACACACAAAAGCAGACTGGGAAAGTGCTCTACTCTGTTGACAGAGTGGCCAGAATGCCTGGCTGCTCTGTCAACCATACAGGTACCTGGAAGGACACGGACAGGGCTGTCTATTGTGTTGATGCCCTGTCTGTTAAGATAGGGCCCTGGGGACATTTAGGGCATGTCTACACTGCCCCTGGGCACAGCGCTGCTGCCAGCAGTGCTATGCTAATGAGGTTTGTAGGAATTGCAAATGGTTGCCATTTGCATACTCACACAGTTAATTAGCATAGCCACTCAAGATTTCACTCTCGGCAGAGGGGGCTGCTGGCAGTAAAGAGGCTGTGTGGATGGGCCTCTGCCAGCTAAACCCTGCTCTGTCACCAGTCCCTTACCCCTGAATTCAGAAATCTGTCAACGAAGGAGTTATGTCTCAAAGTTTTGAGGCAGAATGCTGCCAGCAAAAGTGCTAAGTTTTGTAAACACACCATCAACAAAACCCATTTTGCGTATAAAGCCCAGCTTGTTTTGTTGGTAAAACAGGGATAATTGTCTATGTGGAACTGTAGACTGAAGGAAGAATAAACTCATCCTCACAAATATTTCTTGGTCTCTTCATCCTTGGAAAAGAATGCAGCAGGATCAGGCTACTTAGATTTTTTATGAGATACTGCCACTAGCAGCGATCCAGGGCTAGGCAGTTGAAAAAGTTACTGGGAGCTTGATACCACCAACCTGCCTTCTTAGATATGTCTGGAGTCTGCTAAAAGTGCTTATTCAGCATGGCAATGTTTACACAAGACCCTCCAGGGCCTCTGCCAGTCTGACCAGGGGGAAAAATTCTACATGGCCCCCAGATATGGCGATCAGTTGCACCTTGCACATTTGGGCAAGACCCACTATCCAGACACCCGGGAAAGACTTCTCTTTAGTAACTCAGCCCTTCCCAGCTAGCATGCAGTCCATAGCAGCTTGAGATTTTTGTTACTGGCAGGAGCCAATAAGCTACAAGCAATTGTAGGCAATTTTATCATAAACCACTTCCTCCATAAACTTATCAAGCTCAGTATTAAAGTCGATTAGGATTTTGCCCCCTCTCTCTTTCCTTATCTGCCTGAGTAGAGAGAAATCTACAGAAAGAAACTCCTCCCCTGCTTTTGTCCCTCACTTTATAAGGCTCAGATGCCTTCTCGTAAGCAGGTTATCAGTCACAAGTATAGGCCCTGGCTCTATGGATACTCCAGGGCTGGAGCAACCACAGGGAAATATTGCTGGGTGCTGAGCACCAACTGGAAACATCCCGATTAGCTCCGTCTCTCCCCCTAGTGTCTCCCACCTACCATTGTCCCCCACACACACTCCCTATCCGTGTCTCCCCACACCTCCTGCCTGCTGTGATCAGCTGTTTTACAGCTTTGAGAAGACTCTGTGGCCAAGTGAGGAGTGAGGATGCAGTATTCTTGGCAAGGGTGTGGAACTGGGTCGTAAGAGGTGAGACAGCAGGGAACTGGGGGACAGGAAAAGGTGGGGTGGGACCTTGAGGAAAGGGGAGACATGGGGGTGGGGCAAGTGGCAGAAGTCAGGGTCAAGCATTTCTCACTGGTATTTATGAAAGTCGCTGCCTATGGTCACAGGTGCATGGGACTCTGTTTCCTCCTAAGGAGGCCAGTAATCCTGTGACAGAATTTTAGTAGACAGAGAAATGGCATCTGCACAGCTCCATCTTTGAAAAGCTTGAACATTAAAGACAAAAGAAGAAAAACAAGCAAACCTAGTGCCTGATTCCTTCTACTTTCCAGCTCATGATTTCTTGTACACTTATAATTCTGGCATTTCCTGACTTATGAATACTTATATGTGCAACCTTACAGTTTTCTTTCTAACTGTAAAAGAAAGTTAACGAATAAGTAAAATTTGATTATCTTATCCCCATCCCCTTTCCCTCAAAGTATTGTATATATAATAGTGAAATCCTGTAGCCCTGCAACATTTTTATAATTTGCTCTTTTTTTTCCTTTTTTTGCTCTGCTCACAGTTCCTTATTAGAGACAATAAATAAATCAACCACAAATTATTTGTCAGTTTTTCTTAGAAAAACTAAACTAAAACAAATAATTTTTCTCTCAAAATGCTTCATATTTTACACATAAACACACACGGTATTTCTGTGTCTTTTAGCTCTGCCCATTTTGGAATTGCTCCCTGCTGTTAATTAGAAGTGACTTAGATTTGATTAATCACAAACATGTGTCATATAGCCACACTATGGAAAACTGCATTCTATCTATTTTCACATAAAACATGACGAAAGTTTGGGAGATAGCCAAACACATTTTTTTCAGGATTCAAGACCTAATCTTATCACAATGAACAATATGGATATGATCAAAATAAGACACTAATCCATTTGAAATGTTAAGAGTTCACAGAAATACACACTAATCATGTACAGTATTTCCCGATATAACACAAATAGGATCTCAGATACAAGAATGCACACAATTAGAGCAACATTTCTCTGTTTATGTCTGAAGTTTTCTACCTCCTTTCCCATTTCTGTGAAGTTCTGTTCAGCCTGACAGTTTGCTTTTGCTGGTTGTGCTGTAGTCATGGTTCCTTCCAACCTGCAGAGCTAGCAAACACATAACTAACATTTTTGTACTTCAGATAAGTTTCAGTCTTCGTGAACCTGAATTTTTTCAATTGCATCCAGGAGAACACTTAAGCCAATGCATAACTTTAAGAATTCAAGCAGACCCATTTACTTCAACTGGAAGCTCATGCTTTCATGTAAGCTTGAAGTTGTGAATACACATACTGCCTTTTCATAATGGGAAATTTTACTTATGTAAGTTCTTGTGCTTTAAGCAGGTGATTAAGTGCTTCACTGGACTGGAGCAGGAGTGCTAAGCACTTTGAAAAATCAGACCCATAGGGCACTTTCAAAAGAGCACATTCACACACAAAAAAGCAGATGAAAAGACAGGTCCGCTCTTTCGATAGAGAACATCCACACAGCCACTGCTCCTTCAAAAGAATGGAGCAGGGATCAAAAAATCCAGCATCATGAGGGCTGCTTTTTGGAAAAAGGGCTTGGGGAGTATCTATACATTTTTCTTTTCATAAGAAGCTTTTGAAAGGAGGTGCTTTTTCTGAGCTGGGAGCAGAAGAACTGTGTTCTTTCAATTTTGGGCCAAAAGAACATATTTCTTGTGGGAATGCTCCATGTGTTCTTTCAAAAAAGGGCCTGATTTTCAAAAAAGACCCTGCTAGAGTAGACATGACCATAGAGAAGAACCACAAATGCTTTATGAAAATGACATAAATCTCATTATAACCATTTGTATCAAAAGAAATAGAAGTACTAACAACAGAAATTCTACACAATTTTTCTCCACCTATTGAAAGAGATTATTCTAAAGAAATTATATGAGCACTTACAATGGTTTTATTTGCTGGTTCTCAGTAATTTTTCCAGTGTAGAATTCTTTATTATTATTATACAGCCTCCAGTAGTAAGTGAAATATAATTCTAATTAATTTTTCCTACAGCTGTATACAAATCAATAACTGTAAGCTTCCCAAAGGAGAAACATACTGCATGGTCCTCCAGGTTTGTAATGAATGCAAATAAGCTGACCTTTCTCTGACAACTATGAATATTGTTTCACAATTTTACCATTAAAATTGCTGTAATCAGCAATTCATACAGCAAATATGGAGCCAATAATAGTAAATAACTATTCATTACAACAAAGCAGGATGCAGAATTACACTAAACTATAGTTAAGAAACTTTAGGTTTTCAGGGCCAACTTCAGCCTGGCATATTTTGCTGACTTTACACTTTATCTTTTGATAGGCAACCTCTTACTTCAAAGTGGAACACTGAACTTGTCACTCCAAGAGGATTCCATTCAAGCAAAGGTCTGCACGCAAAATGTTCCATTAGTACCGGGGAATGACTGCACCACACTTAAGTGAAAGAGAGGTTGTGTGGTCTTACTGGAGAGTGTTTCCACTTTATGGCTGAGTGTAGGTGGAAGGGAATGAAGTCAGAGACTGCTGCAAAGAGGTGAGCAGTAGGCAGGTTACAGCATTGAATCACCTCCTCAGGAATGTGCACTCCAAAAGGTTTAAAGGTACAGGCACTAGGTGGGGGAAGCCTCTTTGTTCCATGCACCAACCAAGGCCAGTACTCACCCTCCTCCCCTCTTACCGCCATAGTAGAGGTGCACATCATGGTGGGTTAGACCCTGCAGTGGTCATCAGGCTAATAGCTCCTTTTTAAGGTGGTCTGGAAAGGAAATTTTCCTGCACCACCAGATTAGCTTCAGTGGAGTGCAGTTTTTTCACCTTCCCTACACCAAAAGTCAGGAAGGACCTCTCTGGATAAGAAGAAAAGGTGGCAGGCCATATGTTGCAACTTATTTCATAAGTTGGGGAGATGTTCATTGCAAGTAATCCACAGGAAGGCATCAAGGGAGCAGACAAATGTCCTGGAAGAGGACTTAGAAGAAGGGAAAGGATAAAGGAACAGAAGAAGGGAGGGGGTTGGGGACTCCACTCTTTGATATGCCAGGGAGCCAACTCCCTCACACACCATTCTCAATGCACACCTTAACCCACCTATTGGAATGGTGAATGGTAAGGTCCAAGCCATGGGTTGGCTGAAGGCCCATGATGGAAATCAAGCAGGGCTGGTGGAGTCATAGGTAATGATTTAAAGCAAGTGTACATTTTATCTTCCAGGTAGTCCCAGACATCTGTATAATAAAGATGAAGCCTGATTAAAACCCATGTGAGGTGCCTCCTGCCCTTCTTTCCATATAACCAGACAATCAGCTTTTGGACTGTATGGGCTTGTCTACACTTGCCCCCAACTTCAAAGGAAGCATGTTCATCAGGGTGATGGGAGATTACTAGTGAAGTGCTGTGGTGAATACTCAGCACTTCATTAGGCTAATTCTCCCCCGCAGCAACTTCAAAGTGTCAGACTTTGAAGTGCCAGCATGCTGTGTAGCTGTGGGCACTTCGAAGTGCCCGCACTACTTTGATGTGCCTTTACTCCCCAAAATTTTGGGGAGTAAAAGCATTTCAAAACAGCACAGGCACTTTGAAGTGTCCGTGGCTACACACATGCTGGCACTTCAAAGTCTGACACTTTGAAGTTGCTGCGGGGGAGAATTAGCCTAATGAAGTGCTGAGTATTCACCACAGCACTTCATTAGTAATCTCCCATCACCCTGACTAACCTGCCCGCTTCAAAGTTGGGGGCAAGTGTAGACCCAGCCTATCTACATTTATTGGTGTTCTGTTCTCCATAAAATCATCTTGTCATGATTTAATCAAAAATACATTTAAATGTGAGGCAGAAAACACTATAATTTAGAAGTTGTAAATATAAGCAATTTTTTTTAAAAAATGTGTTTCTACTTTGTGGCTATCGATTGTCACATTTTAACCATTTTCTCGAGATTATTGTTAATTCTTCTTTTGCTATGTTTTGAACTTTTACAAGAATCAAAGTCTGAGTCATTTAAAGCCTATTTTATCAAAGAAAATAAATATAATTTCCATTAATAGATACTCTGCATATGGCATATGTGGCATTTTTTACTGAGCTGAATAACCTTCTCTTGATGACATCTCTTCAAGACATCTCTAGTCTCATACTTGTAATTCTTTCATGTTCAGAATGAATCCTTACTACATCTCACTCAATATTGATTTAAGGCATTTCCTCCAATCCTTTTCCCAGTGTGGTCACTGAACAGTATAAAAGTTCAATAGGAAGATCAGCTCCTCATCCACTTTTTGCTGAACCAATTTGTATTATGGATTTATTTTAACAGTCTACAATAGCAGTTGGTGTTTTTACTATTTAAATGCTTTCATTATTTGACCTTGCTTACTTTATCTTTTTAAGTGCTGTGCATGAGCTTTAAAGTTGATCAATAATTGGGGATTCCTCCACCACATTATGTTGAAATCAATCCTGATTTAAACTATTTGTATTTCACTCTTATAAGGCAATCTGTCTCTCTTAATTTTATATGTTACCTTTTTACATAATCAGGGCCTGCCACAGCAAATGCTCATTGCAGGGTGTAGTACTATTGAAATCATTGCAACTTCAACCCATTGTAAATACAGAACCTGCGAGTGAATGTTGGCAGGATTACGTCTTATACTAGTGTCACTTCACGTATTATACATACCATTTTGTGTATAATATTTAAAACTAAATATAGAACAAACCAGACTGATCAGACTTTCATTTTTTAGAAGCCTGGTTTTCAACTGGCCCATAAAACTCACTAATTAAATCAAATGTCACTTACTGCCAATAATTTTCAATCAAAACCTAATCCCTAAAACTCAGGAAAACACACACATACAGCTCCAGCATACCAAACATGAACATCATATACTTAATACAATTTTAGACTTCAATCCTGCAAATCCACACAGTAACTTTGTCCCCTAAACAGTTCCATTGGCTTCTACAAAGTTACTCAAATGCCTTCATATTTGCAAGATTGGGGCCCAAAAATACATTTATGCCATGACACTGTACTCCTGCTTGCTCTCTAATTACTTCTTCGCATATCATAGAATCATAGGCTACATGTGAACTACAGAGTTTTGTCGACAAAACTCACGGCGCGTCCACGCTTAATATGTATTCTGTCGCGAAACTGTCGACAGAATGCAGCAGGGTTCTTGGCAGAGTTCTGTTGCTCCCATTCGAGACATAATGCTTCTGTCAACAGATTCCATCAACAAAACATAGGGTATGCACTCGGGGGGGCGGGGTGAAGAGGTGGGCTCTGTTGACAGAGGAGTCCTCTATGGTGCTGGCCACCTAGAGCTGGGAGGCGCTCTGTCCACTGCAAGCAGAGCTCTGTGCTTTGCCCCTCCAGGCAGCCTTAAAGGTACAGGAGCCCTGGAAATTCCATACCAGGAAGTAAGAAGCGGGTAGGCAGCCCAGCCAGCATCTGTGCATGCAGCCAGCTGACAGCCACCACCTGGGGCCAGCACAGGCAAATGACAACCTCCCACTCCACCAGGGACATCCCTAATCCCTCCAGGGAGTAGGGAAAGGAGCCCCAGGATACACCCCAGTCAGGAGGCTATGCGTCCCATCCTGGATGGACCCTGAAGACTAGGACATGCTCAGCCACTGTGGTGAAGAGAAAGTGCTGCTTGACCCAGCTGACAAAAGGAGGAATGTCCTGAGCTACAGCCAAGTCACAACAGCCTTGGTAGCCTGAGGACACCCCATTTGGATCCTGGAGCAGGTCTTGGCAAAAATAAAAGAGCTGGGGCAGCAGTATACCCAGGCCCAGGATGAAGCCAGCCCTGGGGATGGAGGGCCCATCGTTGTGGTGAGGAGAACCAGGGGGGTCTTCAGAGGGTTGCCAACATAATGGAGAAGCAGCTGAGGGCTGACAAGGTGCAGTGGGCAAAAGACTGGGAGTGGTAGGTGTGGGCATGGGCCCAGCTGATGTCCTGCCTAGACACTGCCATCTGGCTGGACCAGCTAGCTCAGCTGCCTGCACTTGCTGACCCCACTTCCACCACCAAACCCACTCCCACCACCACCCCTGCTTCCCCTGCTTCAGCTGCCTTTCCACCATCAGACCTCCTCCCAGCTATCCTGGACCTCACCCAATGGATCCTGTCCTTGGTCACTCCCTTGCCTCCCAGGCCCCATCCTCCATCTGCCAAGCCTGACTCACCCTGTCTCTTAGGCCCCCACAGCACAGCCAGACCCTGCTATGACCCCTCCCTGCCCATATCTCCCCATGCCACCAGCCCCAACCTAGCCCCAGCTGGGAGCCTGAACCCAAGACGGGAAGGGATCCCACAGCCAGGGCCACTTGGGGTCCTGATCCCCCATGGAGTCAAAGCCCACCGCCCCTTCCCTAGACTGAGGTCTGCCAACCCGTCCCAAGGCCTGACCACAATGTACATAGTTCAGTCTTACTGCAGTTTGTAAATGGTTCTTGTTCATCTGTTAAAAAGGTAAGGTTTACTTGTTCACAACCTCATGTCCCTTTTTTATTGGGGAGGGGCTGTGGAGGGATGGGTGGGCAAAGGGATAGGCCCAGGTGGGGATGGGGTGAGGCAGCAGGTTTGAAAACACCTCAAGGGGTGCCTCAAAGGTGGGGAGGGCTATTGGGGTCCCTGGGGGAAAAATTGCTCCCCTCAGGGTCTCCCAGATCTGCAGCCCATCTTGGTGGGTCTGGAGGATCAGGGCTTTGCTGGCTCTTCATAGGCACGTCTGGCAGGTGGGCCCACCGTTCGGACTGAGGCCTCCTCTTGCCCCCAGAGGGTTGTGTAGGGCACAGCATGCCCCCCATGACTCTAGCTACCTTGCCTTCCACCGTGTCCAGGTGCGTCAGTAAACACCAAAAATGGTCCTTCAGATGGCTGATGGCATGCTCCACATGTGGGCCCAGTTGAGGTATACATTAAAGAGTTCCGAGGTGGGGTCCTGGTGTCGGTAAAGAGCCGCATGAGCTAGGGCATGAGTGGGTAGGCTGAGTCCCCCACACCATGCACAGAGGCATGGTCACTTTCCTGATGGTCAGGTCCCAGTGGGCGATGAAGGTGCCTGATTCCATCCTCCAGAAGAGGATGGAGTTGTAGAATACCCTTGCATTATCTGTGCAGCCAGCCCACCTGACGTACATGTCTATGAAGTGTTGGGGTAGCCAACCAAGGCCTGAATCACAATGGAGTGGTACACCTTTCTGTTGACAAACTGTGGTCTGGGGCATGGATGGTGACGTGAATCCCGTTGATGTCCACAAAACAGTTGGGGAACCTCCAAGGCATTGAATTCAGCCACAGCAGCATCAACATCACCCAGGTGGATGAGCCTCTGCAGCAGGAGAGTGTTGACGGCTCTCACGACCTGTGTGGTGAGGAGGCGGAACATATAGGAGAGGGACCAGGGTGGTTGGGCCCTTGGTCCTGTGTTGTTTCCCATCCTCCTTGCCCCCCCCGACACATTTAGGCCCTCTTCTGGGAGGCCATGCACCACGCAGCAGGGCTGTGTGTGGTCAGGATGGCACAGTCCCCTAGGAACAAGACTCTTCCCACTTCCCATTCCCCCTCTCACATCTCTACCCATGCTCCCTGAGGGTCACACTTGAACAGGAGTCCTCCCCTTCAGGCAGGGCCTGAAACTTTGGGGTGTCTTACCTGCATGAGGATGGAGCCAACAGCGGACTTCCCCAGGCCCAACAGGGTCCCAATAGATCGGTAGCTGTCGGGGGTGGCCAACTTTCAGAGGATGATGGCAACCCTCTTCTCCACAGGTATGGTGGGCTGCAGATGGGTGTTCTACCTGTGGTGGGGGGAGTGAATCAGGCACATAGCCCCAGAAAGGTGTCCTTCTGCATGCAGAAATTCTGGAGCCACTGCTGGTCATCCCACTCGTCCATCACCAGACAGTCCCACCAGTCTGAGCTAGTGGTGTATCACCAGGCATGCCTGATGAGCTGTGGACATGGGCACTGGTGACTCAGTGCAGCAGGGAGGAGGACGTCCTCCTCATGGGAGATATCAGGCTCATCCCTCCATAGCAGGAGGAGAAGAACGGCCAGAATGACATGCAGCAGGAGCTGCAGCAGCAATGTGTGCAGTAGCATAGCTCACTGGAGAGGTCAGTCTCTCTCACAGGAAGCCTGGGAGCCCTGCACTAGCTTTGCTGTCCCTCCAAGAGGAATGTGTGACTGCCCACAGGCAGACTAGAACGTGGGACCTCTGGTGCTTAGCACAGGTGCTCCTACAGCTTGAGCTAAAGGTCTGCCGGTTCTCAGTGCCGGCTGTAGAGGACATATTCGCTCTCTGTGAAGAGGTCTAGGTACCACTACATGGGACAGTTAACCACACATAAGTGTGTGGGTTACATATACAAGCCTTGGCATGGGCAGGGAACATGGCCCGGGAGTGGGGGCTTTAAGGGTGAGCAGGGCTTTGCGCCAGGATGGGCTTGGCATCCATGCGACCCTGACTTACGGGTCATCACAGCCTGCTCTGTTGATAGAGGGGTTAGTGTGTGTGGATGCTCTCTGTCAGACAGCATTGACAAGGGGAGCCTCTATTAGGGGCAGGTGCATTCTGTGAACAGAGGTTCTGTCAGGATATATGTGTTCACAGTAAATTTTGTCAACAGATCACTGTAGCATAGACACAGCTGCAGAATCCTAGGGCAGGAAGAAGCCTCAGGAGGTCATCGATCCCAGCTCCCTGCCTAAAGCAGGATCAACCCCAACTAAATTGTCCCAGCCAGGACTTTGTCAAAACGGGACTTAAAAACCTGTAGAGATGGAGATTCCACCACATCTCTAGGTAACACATTCCAGTGCTTCACCACCCTCCTGGTGAAACAGTTTTTTTCAAATATCCAACCTACACCTCCCAGGCTGTAACTTGAGACCATCTTTCCTTGTTCTGCCATGTGTTACTACTGAGAACAGCCTCTCATCATTCTCTTAAGAGCCCCTCTTCATGAAGTTGAAGGCTGCTATCAAATTGCCCCTCACTCTTCTCTTCTGCATACTCACCTGTTGTTTCAAACTTTTCACTTGTTCCATGGCCAACATTGGTTCTATCTATTCAATGCTGAGAGCTTCACAAAGATTTTACTGTAGTTCTGTCTTTTATTTTGTTAACCAAAATTTGTTATTTTAAAGCTTTTATTTCTTAATTTGAAAGAAAACAGGGACATTTCTCTAAGTTAGACTTACAGATAAACTAAAGTAAATAGAGTGAACACTGGGAACTACTGGGGAGCTTTATTGCTTCAGTATTAATCACCACCCAAGTGCTGCAAATGCACCGCGTTTGTCAAATAATTGTGTGTAATAGTGAAATATATATATATAACATATTAATCTATCTATCTATCTATATATATTTATATATATATATATTAATTTGTTTTAAGATAAAACAATGGGCTCAGTACTCAGATGGTCATTCTTGTAATTATATCGGATGAAACTCTGAAATATTTTACTAATTTAAGACAAGTTCCCAAATCATTGTGGACCAGGATATAATGCAGATGATAATGAATGATAATTAAATATAATAAGCAGATAATGGCAATCTGTTTTTGCTGCAAAGAAACAAAAATTTATCATATATATATGTGTGTGTGTGAATTAAAGAGGCTTGTACATATGTATACAGTGTATTAATATACTTTTTAACAGTAGATATTTTATATAGCGCAAATACACATTAATGTGTTTTCTGAAATTTATTTCCTTAAAGACTACACAGTGAGTGTCTCTGAGGTTTATACAGGTAAGAATTCTGTAAATGTAATCATTTAAAAATGGCTGTTAAATATTTAGTTTGAAATTATGGCCCTACTGCCGTCTTGATGGGCTTTGAAACTGACTTCAGTAAGCCCAGAATTTCACTCTTGAAGATTAAGAGTTTTCTCTTGAGTATAGCTTTTATATGTTCAGTGTTGTAGTTCCTCCTTCTCCTTTTAAAAATATAAGTTAAAACACAACAATATTGTGGGGAAATTATTTTTAATCATATTTTTATGCCCAACTCTTAGCTTTCGGTAAGTAATGTAAGGGATAAAAGTTAAAACAAATGAAAAAAAATCACAAAGGAAAAGTGCTAGAAGCAATTACGAAGTAGTTACAAACATACAGTTTCTGAAGACTTTTATCATCTGATGGTACCTTTTTCCCTTACAGTATAAGCAGAAAGAAAATTTAGAAAAATCATTGTGCTGAATGAAAGCTATGCACTTTTAAGAGCACGGACCTGAAAGAGACAATTCCACACTGTTTCCCCCAAGTGAGTAAATGTTAAGAGAGAAGAATCCACGTTTCATGATGCAGCAGCACAAAAGCGGAGAAGTGAAAATTATGTTGCACCAGAGTCTTGAAAATATGACTGTAAAAGTTAATCAATAAAATGTCTATTTCTGTCTATTCACTGGGGGCTCTGGCTGCATAGCTTCACACAATCGATACTACAAATTATTACGATTTCCAGGTTCCCACTGGACATTCTGAACAAATCTTTCAAGTGTAACAGCCTTACATTGTGGGATTTTTTTTTTACTTTACGTTTAGTTCATCCAGAATTAATAAAAATAAAACAAATCCTGTGATTTCTTGAAACTTTCAAATATTTCCTACTGATTAGACACTTTGAGGATCCGATACAACATTTCTGCTACAATCAGAACATATTTTGTTGACTTCTCACTTTTATTCTGATAAATATGAATGAAAATATTGGACTCTTTTATTCTATCCAATCATTCTCTCTTTTATCACTTCCTAGAAAAACACTGTTTTAACTGAAGTTTTTGCAGCTGGAAAATAAAAAAAAAGGACTCAGGAACAGACTCTTCCCCACAAAGGTCCCAACAATAACAACCACAGTATAAAGCTCGCCTTAAGACCACTACAGCGTGTAGCTATCACCCACCCATTTAGATTAATGTTCAACAACCCAAATTATTCTCTTGCCTTTAAACCAATGGTATTTACCTCATTCATTCAGCAAGTAGGAAGGTAAGCCAGCACTAGGACTGTATGACTTCATTGTATGACTTTGAGGTGCAAGAGGAAGCTACACTACAACATACATTGCACAGAAACTGTGCATCATTTCTATGATGCCACAAGCCCCAGCAAACATAGGGCAGAGAGACCCATTGCACTTTCTCAACTCCAAGAAATGGATCATAGCATCAGCTAATCAACTATTGACTTGTCTGTATGACTGATCTCAAAATATGTAACAAATTAGTGTAGAAGAGGAACATTCATATTTAAATATGTCTGATTTTTTGCAGGGGAGGGTATTTTATTTGACTAATTTTGGCATAACTGTTGACTATTTAACATAGTTATTTAAAAAATAAGATGGCAAATTCAACAGAAGACTTTTATAAAATTAGAATTTAACTTGAAGGATAAAAGCAGGCATAAATCGAACAATCTGTCTCTGAAGTTTCATTTCACACATTTACTGACACAAATCTAAGTTCCAGGTACAACCCAACATATTTCTGATTTCAATAATCCAGACTGCAAGCGGCAGGTTAATTTCACACTTTTTCAAGTGAAAAGGCAGATTTACTTTGTGTATGCAATGTGCAACATAAAATTATAATCATGTGTCTTTCTTGTCAGTGTTTTAATAATCTTATTTTGGCCTTCTGTTCCACTATTAATAGGTTTCATTTTGTGCCACAAGTTTGGCAAAATTTTTCTGTCAACAGTTTTGTTATACCATCTCTTTCAGGGTGTCCCCACATTTTTCATACCACAGCCTCACATTCACAACTGCACCTCTCCAATATGAACTAGAAACCTTTGTTAAATAGGTAACCCCAAGTATTTGAAAGGAAATCCTACAAAAAATGGCACAATAGTTTATGAGGTTGGGGCAACTGACAGTAATTAGTTGAAAAACGGGTGAACAAGTCCACTGTAGAAGAAGATTTAAGAGAGATAAAGAAAGCAGATTTATCACATTACCCATCAAAGACAAGCATGTGTGATACTGCAATTTTTAGGCAGAGAACTACTGAGCTATTCTGTGTAAATAAATGATGACATTTCCTGTAGACAGTACTTTTCCATGGAATATGTTCCATTTCCAACAGACAAATCTACTTTCAATTATTAAAAAACTGACAATTAAAATAAAAAAACACTTGTACTGAATATTAAAAAGTACAGCATGATCATGCTTAATAATATAAAAGAAAGGGAACTTATTGTGATTTTAGCAGCACAGTGCTTATTGTCACTCTCTGCAAAACTGCTATAATAGAAGTAGATTTTTTGAGATATGCTCTATGAACATCTCTTTAATAAGAGTTTTATTTATGGTAAGCTAAGCTGTAAGAGGGTTCAACTGTATTTCCTCCCTCCATGATATTGTAGAACGTCTTGAAATGCCTGTCTTGTCAAGTCAGTGATTATTCAATATAAGAAAACTTCAGTGAGCGAAACAATTTATAATACAAACAAAAGACAAAAACGTTCAGTGAAAATGAGTCATTTTCACAATACTCAAGATCTTGAAAAGATGAACAATCAAGCAATTTTGACTTGCGTCAATGAAAATATCTTTTTTAAAGTTTTACTAGTTTGTTTTAGCTAAAGAACCAAAACTCAAAGAAACATTTGCGTAAATTTTCAGTCTAACAGATACTAAATATGACCCATGAGAACAGAGAACTACAATCACCAACAGTAAACTTTTATAGGGTATAAAAATATTTTCTTTAGCCAATTTTAGCAAACTCATATGTGTCTCCTTGCTGTGAAGAGAAGTTCAAGCTCTAAATTTACTTAATTTGATAGTGTCTTGCTTAAAGGAGGCTTCTTTAATGAAAAAAAAAGGCAATGTGATAAGAGCCATATGTAACCTTTGGACTCTTAAAAAAAAGGAAGATGAGAATGTCGTTGGCAGATGAACACTGTATAAATAAAATGGATTATTTTTATTCACCACTCACACCTTTTAAATTTCTAAAGAAATAAAATAGATAACATGTCAGAATAGTGGCTTTTTAAACACCTTACATTTTTGATAAAGACTAAAGGATGTTTTACGGCATACTTGAAACAGTTTAGATTTAATAGTTTATTCAATAGACTAACAGTTCATATTTATACCACATGCTACCTGAGCTAAGCAATACACTATTTATCAAAAGACATTACTGTTGACTTTAATGTCTTGTGTTAAAACTTCCTAAAATACTAAAAAAGCAGTAACTCACATGTAATCACTAATTTCTTCTTCAGAAGCTATAATGCGTTCTCTCAGTGTCTTCAGCTCTGTCTGTGATTTTCTACTGTTCTGTTCTTGGCAAACTGTTTCTGTTATTTGTTCACTTAGCTGCTCTTGAGTTGCTTTCAAGCTGGATTCCATTAGAAGAAGTTTTTCATCTTGACTGGCAAATTCTGGAGTTGAAAGATTTTAAAAAGCCATTGCATTTTAAAACCAAACCTAGATGACATTTTGTTTAAAATATAATACAATGTGAATCCCTGTAAGAGCTAGATAAATATCTGTTTTCAGAAGGGCTTCATTCAGTTTCCAGATAATTCAAATAAAATAAATCACCAATAAATTAATAGCAGACTTATGTACCTTCACATGTGCTTCAGTAAAGTCAGGTAAAATAATTTAGTTCAATATTTTTTGAACATTAAACTGCAATCAAATCCTACTTGATATGCAGACATTCAGTAGTATTTAATGCCATTTTCAAGCATACAGCTATTGCTTTAACATTTCATAATGTAATTTAATCTAGTATGTATTACATCTCTTTTAAACATAAAACACCTCCACAATTCAAACATATACAATTTTAACAGAAAATCTTCTTTCATTACATCTTTTGCGTAAATTATCCAGTACACACATTTTTATAACAACAGTTATTTTTCAAGGTCATCCAATAGATGGCAGTCTTTCATTAGAGCAAAAGAAACCATAGTTGTAAGCTTCTAGCTCTCCCAGAAAAATAAGTGATTCAAGACAAAGACATTTTTCCTTTGTTCTTTGTGGACCATATTCTTAAAAATATATGTATATAGGTTTTAATTTAAATATTTGCCTCATAGCACATATGTATACTGCATACATCTATATGTGTAACTGTTTTTTTATATCTTTTCATGGGTATATGTTTCAGAGATGTATGCTTACATTTAGCCATGTAGTGTAATTTTAAGTTATTATGAAATTAACTTGATTATAGGAATAAGCATTTTCAAATGAAGGATACTGTATAATAAGAAGGCCTGCAACTAAAGCGTATTTAGATGATTCCAAAGCCTGACACTAAAAATAAAATAAAATAAAATAAAATAAAAATTAAAGTGCTTCTTTAGTAGCCAGATTTCAGAAAGGATCATAATGCAGAAGTTTACTTTATCATAGAGAATGTTTTCCTTTTAATGATCCTAGTGTACTGTTGAAAGAGTAGTATGTATATTAAGCTTCAATGAAGTTGGAAATCTGGTTTGTGTAGCCTTACATATTCAGTAGCGTTTAAAGAAAGAAACTGCCATAATTCCGCTAAAATATTTTACATTATTACACATATGTGTCAAACTGCATTGTTACCCAGATACACAGGAGGTAAACACAAGTCTCTGATTTACTTTTACATAATTATTTGTCTATTCTGACCATCTAGCAGGTCAATTTCTTTACATTAAAAATAAGTGGTGTTCTGCTTTCTCTATATGAACCCCCTAATAATACCTTTCTCCTCAAACAAACAAAACTCAGTATAATTTCTGCCATTTCTGTAACTTAAAAGTACTATTCATTAATAGTTTCAATTAGTGCATCCAGAAACCACAAAGGTATGCTGAATAGCCAAATATTTAACAAGGCACATGCATCATTTACAGCCCCTCGTTATTAAATCCCAACTACATCTGAATCTCTGTGAACAAATGAGTTAAATGTTTAATAATTTCACACGTTAAAATATGGACAAATTAATAAACAACTTACAACATGTTTGCTTTCAAATTTTAAAATAAAGCCTTTAGGCTAAATCAATTTTAGAGTAAAGAAGATCTAGCTGTCATCATTCAACAAGAAATGTAATTAAATGGGAAACCAGCACTTTCTTGGTACAGACTATTAGGTCCCAATCCTGTGAACACATACATGAGTAAGGTTACTCATGCATTCAGTCCCCTTGAGATCAAAGAGAGTATTTACAGGAGCAAAATTAATCTTCTATGTGTGTTTTGGTCCCTACATTTGGGAACTGACAAGGTATACTTTCTCTACTTCAGATTTTTCAGTGTTAAATTTTGATTTTGTGTGTTAAAGATAAAACTTTGAACATCAAGTGAGCTTTATTCAAATTGTAAGATTTGCTAGGTTTAAGTTACTTAAATTTAAAATATTTCTATTAGTTCCACTTGAACATTTTCTAAACTTTTGTTGTTGTTTTAAGTTTTCAGAAGTTGCCTGGAGATGAAGGTAAATTGTACCATTCCTATCATATGCATACTGCAATTTTTGATTTGTGACCATATCAAGCTTTGTGTATTTTCTAAATGGCATGCCTAGTCTAAATGATAATTTGAATGATTTGTCATGGGTCTTTAAGAATCTAACGTAACTCACAATGTGCTGGTAAAAAAAGAGTTAACTTATTTTAAGTTTACCTATGTCTTGGACTTGAGCCTTGGTTGATCCCAAGCCAGAGGCACTAGCAGCTGCATGCTTTATTTACAATCCCTTTGTCAGACTTACAACTGCCCCAGGCTATAACATAGTGTACCTAATGTTCAAACTGGCAGGTAATCTTATGTCAAACATACTTCTTTGATTTAAAGTGATCAATAGATTCTTGTAAAGAGGTAATTTCTCTGATGTTTCCACCTTGCCTTCCTTACAGGTGATTCACACAAAAGCCTGCTTATATGATGTACGAACAATAAACAGAAAGCTATAATCATGTTTTTTTTCAGATGTTTCCGGTGCACAACGATTTTGGATCAATACCCTGTGTAATACAATTATCTGCAATGATCTGGTTGTATTGAAAAAGAATTTGCAGCAGTCCTCTAGGGGGTTTTATCCAGAAACATGTATCCGGCAATGTTGTGAATAGTGGAACAGAAAATTAAGGGGTTGACACAGGCTGTCTATTATGTTCCCAATGACTTCATTAATATTTTGTTTAGTAAATGTAATATATTTCAAAACGTTACTATACCATACCTTGATAATACAAATATTGCCATCTGCTAATTGAATTTGCTTATTGAGAAAAAAGGTTATTTACAAAAATGTAGGCTGCAAAGGTTCAAAGTACTGGGCAAAAATAATTTTAAGTAGATTGTTGGTCATTGTAGAATGGTTGTTTGTACACTGCAATTCAACTCGCAATACTGCCTATAACTGATTTTGGGTATGTGGATTATATTCATTTGAGAAAAGCTTTAGGTCTTCAGTTCACAGATATGTTACAGATACAGCTCTAAAATTCTGTATGATTGGCATTCATCACACCAGATCAACAAAACAGTACACTAATACAATAAACATTAGTATAAAACTGGATACGTTCAAAGAGTAATTATTAGCATCAGTGAATTAGCCAGCAAATTTGAGGCAGAATTAGATATTTAACTAAATGTCTAAAAATACCTGACAATATGTGTAACAATAAGATATTCAGGTATGTTTTCTTTTAGTTTTTGATAAAGTTGCTGTCTCCAGTTGCACATTCACCCTAGAGCAGAACAGGGATTCTTTTTCTATGCATTTGATTACACCAATCATATATCCATATGATTGAGAATTCTAGTCTATTAGACTGTGCCAATTCACATTTCAGTAATATTACTATTTTTGTACATTATTACCTGTCTCTCTGTACTGCTTATGCACATCCTGCAGTTCCTGATTTAGCTGCTGAATCTCAGTTCTCAGTATGATGGCTTCTCTCTTCTTCTGATTCTTTTCTTTCTGTGTGTCCTGGGTACTGGCTTTCAGTTTCTTGACCACACTGTCAAGGTGCTCCACCTCAGCCACTCTAGCTTTGATACCTTCTCTTGCCTGCAGGAGATCAGCTTCCGACTTTCTCAGAAGGTCATCTCTTTTGCGTATTGCCTGTGAAGACAAAAAACATTCCAATAGTGCCTTTTATGATGTACTTTTTATACTGCATCCTGCTATTTTGAGCTATAGGATACATAAGATTACGCAGCACCTCATTAGCAACTAGGATCAAAAAGTTACCAGGAATCCAAGTTATAAAAAATGTTGAAGTATAGATTTAGCATTAGAATAAATACATCATTAAATCAATACTTATACAGTCAAAGACAAAGAAAAATATACTTCATAGTTCTGAGTCAGAGAAAAAATACACTTTGATCTAAAGAAATGCTTTTGCTTTAGAAAAGTAAAAAAAAGATTTGATGAAAATTAAAAAAAGAAGCTATTCAACTTTTTGGAGCCTACAGATACACTGCTGTCTGGATTGGCACTATAACAAATGACTATAGATTAATGTGCGCATATGGAAATCCTAATGCAAAGAAAAAATAATTCCATTCTATTTTCCCCCGACTGCTTAAACTTACTATCCCTATGAAATGAAATAACTATATTATTTTAAGTTTGTTTGCTTTACTGTTATTCTAAGGTCATGTAGAAAAAAAGATTTTTTTAAAGATAAAGCATTTTACTGTAAAATATACACTCATTTTAAAGTGTGTTTGCACGATTTTAAACACGTGGCAATTTTATTGGTTTGAGTTCCATATCAATCATTATTGGTTATTCATGAACGACTGTGTTGTATTGGCTTTATGCCACACCTTGATTCTCTATCATGCTCCATCTTGCTTCTTTTAATCTGAATATTTAGTACTCTTTCATGTCTTAATTACAGCAAATTGCGCACAGTTGGCACCATTTCTTGAAATTAATCCCAGAGTACTTTGTTTCTGTCAAGCAGAGTCAAAGCCTTAGAGAATAATAGTAAATGTTATTGCAGATCTAAATTTAAATGACTGTCTATGTATTTAACTTAAGCCTTTAATTATTCGTGCTGCACTGTTTTTGGTTCAAAATGTTAAACATTCTTCATTGAGAAAGTAAAATTGGTTTAGACAGCTTGAAACATGCAATGTTAACATGACAACAATTTTTGTGTTAACTATTTTTTCAGGTGTGTAATACTTTTTTAATATAGAGTGGAAAATAGGCTGTAGTCAGTATACTTTCTTATTTCATACTATTGTTCCAGTTGAGAAATAAACAAATAAATAAATAAATCTAAATATTCAGAATATACCATTCTTGATTTGGTTTTCTCTTTTTTTAACTCATTTCCTTAGTTTTGTAACTTTGAGATTTCCATTATCAAGGATTGTTAATGTAATCAGCATTGCTTCATTGCTAGTGAATCTTCAAAGTGTTTGCCTGTAAAACTGTTCATTAAAAATTCTTCTATATAGTGAGAAAATTATATTTTTTAAAGAAAAAGATTGTTATAAGAGTAATTTTAACAACTACTTGATAAAAGTACAAAAAGTTTCAAGAACTATCAAGGACATAATGAGTTCAGGTAATTTAATTTAAAAATATGGATAATATGATACTAATTAAAAAGTAAACAGTGTTCACTGCATGTATGTTATCACAGTGAGAGCATTCATAGAGGAATGTGGAAAAGCCTGGGCCTATGTACCTTTTCTTCCACAAAGAAAGTACCATTTGGTAGGTGTGTGACACTGAAAATAACTGAATGAGGTCTGCAAGTTAAAAATGGCAAACATATTTCCTGAAATCTCTGCAGACATATCAGAAGAAATCATACTCTGTATGCATTTTATTTTTCTCAGCATGCATTTTGAAAGAATTGTTACCACAAATGTTAACATATCTTCAATTTAGAGAAAACCAATATTTGTGATAAACGATTTTTTCCTCCAGAATTCATAACAAAAGTATATATGAAATAGTGTATACCCATCTCCCTCATATCATCTTTTACAATGTGATTTTTAAAGAGATACCTGTTTTGCTCATTCTCATAGCAAAAGCATACCTGATCTTTTTGACTACAAAGTTTCCTAGCATCTGTAACGGCCCTTTCAAGCTGTGTTATCTGGTGTTCTAGCTGAGCAAGTTTCACTTTGTGTTTTTTCTTGGAAGCTATTACAGCCAGATGCAATGACTCCAAGGTCTTCTTTAGCTTTTCAGTTTCAAGAAAAGTTTTTTTTGTTGTTGTTTTTCTTTTCCTGTTGGTCATGTGCATTAGCAGTTTCAGCTTTTTGTGATTTGCTCACATTCTTCAACTCTGGAAGATTTTTTTTTCTTTTTATTGATATTTCATTAACTCAAGGTTGTTTAAAATTAGAAATTAATGTGCATTAAAGCAGATGTTCTGATTCAATTAACTCTTTGTTAAGAGACATAAATCATAGCCCAGTTTCCAAACTTCAAAAATTTAACATGATTTGTGCTATGTAGTCTGTTTTAATTGAATATGAATATTTGAAAAGATTTGTGGGATTTATATATGAATACATTGCCATTTGAAATCGTAAAAAACAACACTATGTTATTCATCACTTAGAAAAAAGTTAGATAATATTGCTGTGTTAAAATTCAAAGTTAAATTGCTTATAGCATAGCAAGTCAAAAATTAATGGCTAAGTTTCTAATCTTGGTATAGGATATTTATTTACCTTTTGTAAAGATTCAGTATGTACAGCTGGTTCATGAAACTGTTCATTGAACTGTCCATGACTAGACAGGTATTCTGTCAAATCAAAATGTGGTTGAAACAGGGCATCTTCTTTTTCAGAAATTATTAAACAGAATATATTTTCATATGCATGTTTGATAAGATGAAGATTAACCATTAATGAAAAAGTAAAATTGCAATGAAGTGTTTAAAATCACACCTCATTTTGATCACAGTTAATTTTATCCTTGAGCTTTGAATTATTTATTAATGCTCTGTACTGATTTTTTTGCTTTGTTAAAGATACTTTTGAGTAGGATGTAATGCTTTTGTTCACTGGTCAATCCTGTCTTTATGGCTATATCTACACTACAGAGATATTTCAAAAGAAGCCCTTCTGGAAGTTCTCTTTCCAAAGAGTGCATCCACACGGCAAAACAGACCAAGGATTGAAAAAAGCAGGCCCCATGAGGACTGCTTTTTCGAAAGATGGCCTCTGTGGAGCATCTACACACATTTTCTTTCGAAAGAAGCTTTCAAAAGGGGGCAAGCTTCCAGAAAAGGGAAAGGAGGAGAGATTTTGAAAGGAGCACTGCGTTCTTTGACTTGCATTCAAAAACACTTTTTCTGTGTAGACACTCATGAGATCTTTCTTTCAAAATACCTTTCAAAAGAACTTGCTAGTGTAGACACAATTTAAATGTCTCAGAGTGGTTGTATTTTTCTTTACACCAATGTTGGCAATTCAACATTTCAGCTGCAAGGAGGTAAATGGCTTCCTTTTTCTCACAAATTGTTCCTGCCAACATCTTAAATAATGACATAACAAATACAAGATTATTTTGTTAAAGAGATTAAAAGAAGCTAGTTAACTCTACAAAAGAATATAACTTTTCAATTATTCTATTTTCTTTATCCTTATCACACTATTCTGGTCTTATAAATTAATGAGACTTGAGACATCTTGGCCATTTCTTCACATGCCATTTCTAAACGGCCTGAAATATGCTAATAAGGAATGGATGCAGATTTCCTGTGTCTCATTAGTATAAGGTCAAATGATTTGGAGTCTGGAAGACTTTCTTCCAGACTCCAAAACAATATGTAGAAGTGCGACCCCCGGGGGGTCTTCCAAAAGGAAATCCTTCTTCCAGAGGCCCCTTCTTCCTGAACATTTTTGGGAAGAAGGGGCCTCTGGGATGAGGACTTCCTTCCAGAAGACCTCCACTGGGGCCATACTTCTACGCCATGTTTTGGAGTCCGGAAGAACGTCTTCCAGACTCCAAATCACGTGACTTTACGTTAATGAGGCATGGGGAATTTGCATCCGCACCTCATTAGCATATTTGGACCGTTTATTAGCATGCCAAAGTAGCATGTGCAGAAACAGCCCTTGAATTGGATAACAGTTTGAGTTGGCTCTATATGTTGGATATCAATTTTGGTTCTTTAAATATCCACTGATTTAATATTAGTTATGGGATTTTTTTCACAGAATCATAGGACTAGAAGGGACCTCAGGAGATCATCTAGTCCAGCCCCCTGCTTCAAGGAGGATCAAGCCCAACTAAGTTATCCCAGCCAGGACCTTGACAAGCCTGGACTTAAAAACCTCTAGGGATGGAGAATCCACCTCTTCTCTAGGCAACGTATTCCAGTGCTTCAACACCTTCCTGGTGAAGTAGTTTTTCCTAATATCCAGCCTACACTTCTCCCTCTTTTTTGGTGTATTATGTTTACTTTTTGGATTAAATATTAAAGTTGTGTTCCTTAGTTTCTCACAGTAGGCAATAATTTTCCTGTTTCAGAAATGATGTATTTCAGGACTAAAAGAACACATTTTCTAAAGATGTAGGTGAGTAAGATAAATACTTTATCTAAACTTTATAGATGTATTACCAAGGTGCTTCTTATAGATCATACTTAAGATTCTGTTCCATTTGTTTTGTTTTAAAAATAAAGCATCTTCCTTACAACACTTAGATACAAACCACATTTTCTGATAAATTTGTACACAGTAGCATTGATGTGTAAGCAGAGGGGCCAACAGCTTCCCTAGGGCCATAGGCAAAGTGTGTGTGTGGGAGGTGGCTCTGTGCTCCCAAAGGGACCAGGACCACAGGTAGAAGGGGTGAAACTGGGGGAGACAGCACTCACCGCTGCTCAGACCATAGAGCTGGGCCTCCCATGCCCACCCTCAGAGCTGTGTGGAGCCTGCAGAGTGGTGCTCCAGAAGCAATTTAAAGGGCCTAGTGCTTCAGCCACTGCTGCTGCCAAAGTAGCAGTTTTTTGGAGACCTGGGACCTTTTGAATCACTGGATCCTGAGGCAACTGTCCCCTTTTTACCCTCCCTTACCTCATTACCCAGAGAGGGGGCTGTTTGTGCATTGAAAACAAATTAAAATTGTATCCATTAAGAAATTTAGCACTTATGTCAATTACTTTGTCAGAACTGGATTTTCATAATGAAATAATACAGGTTCTTCTAACTTTCCACATAATTAGAATTAACTGAAATACTGTGCAAAGGCTATAGTTGAAAAAATGAGGTTGTAATTATGATAAATTATTAAAGTTGCATTAAGGTTACATAGGCTACCCACAGGGCCACACCATTGTACACAACCTAATTAGTTATCAAAGACATCAATGGTAACCGAACCAATCACTGATCTTGCACTATAGCTAATTTTGCATGAAATAACTTTCTTGGCAGTAATGAATCCATGATATCAGGGAAACTGAACATGTGTAAAGATTACTTGGACCCATTTTCTTTAACAGTTCTGTGGCTCCATGCTACCTTAGGCATCAGTGATTACAAGGTTTCTTGTGACACTGCTGAGGCAGTTCTGCTTTGGGAAACATGGTGGGCGTGTCGGAAGACACGTAAAATGAAGAAACATAGGGAGTCAAAGTGCCAGTTCCACTAATACGTCAACTTAAAATTAAGACCAAAATTCACCAGTACACTTGATCTGTTTTGTGCTTTTCCAGATAGGTAAAGTAGCTATACACTCATCTTCAATAATTAGTCTCCTCCAACATTGTTGTACCATGGTAAAGCCAACCGCAGCCAGAATTGGGTCCAATTATAGACATTGCTCTCCATCCATATAACACAGAACTGGCTCAAATGCCCTCACAAGGAAGAGAGATGGTGAGTCATTTATTCAATGCAGCCCCTAAGGCCATGCCCCCCACTGTGATCAGCGACCAATACCCCGTGGGCCAAGGGATGGGGATCCCCTGGGAGGAAAGCCATGTGTGGGCTGCACAGTGGGCCCTGCCATCCGGTGGCTCTGTAGTGCCTCTGAGCCCATGTTGACTGCTGCAGCCCCCCTCACCATTGGTTGATGGGCTAGTGTCCAAAGGGGTTGTCCAGGCACAGAGGGGTCCCCTCATGGGTGGTGGGTGAGCTGGGAGCAGCCTAGCTGTCCCAGGGGCCCACTCACATACCTGAGGGTCACATCTCTGCCTGTGGGAGTGAGTGCTGTCTTGCACCTGTAGGTATGCCCATGTGCAGGGTGCTGTGCTCCTTGGTGTGTCTGAGGTCAGGCTGTCACCCTTGTGACTAGCCCGCTTTCAGCTGTGGCAGGTGCTGGCAGGGGTTCATTCCTTCCTGGGGCCTGAGACGCCTCCAGCCTCCCATGAGTCTGGTAGCAAAATGCCTCCCATACCCTGGGGCTGTCAGCTGGGTCTGAGCGGTGCACGCTACTGCTGCATGTGGTTCCATGTGCTGGGACCACACAATATGCAGCCTGGTGCGGGGGTCCTGGAGGGTTTACTTCTCAGCCCAGAGATCCAGGAGGGTCTGGATCTCTGGGCTGCACCAGGATGGGTCCTGCCTCTTGGAGCCCCAGGGAGGGTCCTTGGAGCCCTGAGGCTGCTCCCTCAAGGGTCCAGCAGAGTCTCAGGCTGCTAGCTAGCCTGCCATATTGCAATGTCGTCCAAGGGTGCAGCTGTGAGGGCATGGGGGAATGCAGATGATAGCTCTGCTGTTCACACATTCTCAGCCTCCTGCTATGGGGTTCCCTGGTCTCCCCGCAGATTGGAGAAATGCTGGAGGCAGGAACCATAGAGTATTGATTGCTGTGGATAAGGTGTCCACTAGGACACCTGTGAGGCATCCTGGAGGCCTCTTGGAATGTCTAGACCTGTGTTTTGTCCACAGATCTCTCTTGAAGGAGGCATTCTTCTTGTTGGCAAGCAGGGTATGGCTGTCGACAAAAGCACTCCATACTCTTGACTTACTGTCGACAGAACAAGCTTCGCAATCTGGATGCTTCGTGGGTTTTGTCGACAAAAGGGCCATTTTGTCAACAAAACCCTGCAGTCTAGACATCACACAATGATGCAGAAAAGGCAGACTGTTCAATAAATATTTCACTTCTGTGTATTTGGAAAGAGGCTGAATAAAATTGTGACAGAATTTGACATATACAAATAATGAACTTACCTAAACATACCTAAACTTGCCCAAAAGAAGCCTGTTGAATTACATTCCATACAAGAGCCCTACCAGTGAAAGTTGCCTGATATGGTTGGATCATCACTTAGAAGGCAGGAGGACTGGAGTTAGAAACCACTAACTTTGATTGTGTCCCAACTGTTGGCCCATTTCCATGTAACACTATTATTCTGTATAAATGCTTGTGGGTGGGGCAAGTAAAGGAGGGGAGGGAAGGAGCCCTAGATTAGTTAAGGGCAGGATGCTGCTCAGTCATCAGGCCATGTAAAGACTGACTTGAAGGAGAGCAAGAAACAAAACATCTTAAATAATGACATAACAAATACAAGATTATTTTGTTAAAGAGATTAAAAGAAGCTAGTTAACTCTACAAAAGAATATAACTTTTCAATTATTCTATTTTCTTTATCCTTATCACACTATTCTGGTCTTATAAATTAATGAGACTTGAGACATCTTGGCCATTTCTTCACATGCCATTTCTAAACGGCCTGAAATATGCTATAACAATGACATAACAAATACAAGATTATTTTGTTAAAGAGATTAAAAGAAGCTAGTTAACTCTACAAAAGAATATAACTTTTCAATTATTCTATTTTCTTTATCCTTATCACACTATTCTGGTCTTATAAATTAATGAGACTTGAGACATCTTGGCCATTTCTTCACATGCCATTTCTAAACAGTCTAAACAAAACAAATCAGCAGTGTTTTAGCACTTTAAAGACTAACAAAATATTTTTTTAGGTTATGACCTTTCATGGGACACACCCACTTTTTCAGATCAATAGAATTTCCAGTACAGACTGACAGTTATATAGCACAGAGGTCCAAAAAAAGATAAAATAAAAATGAAATAAAAACTAACAAATCAGATACATGAAACTGAAGAGGTGGTGGGTAAGGGGTGAGACACTAAGAGTTTCGCCTGAGATCATTACAAACACCAAAGGAAGGGAAACAGTCCTTGCAATGTGTGAAATAATGGATCTCTCTATTGACCCCAAGAGTTAATGTATCAAATTTGAACATGAACTCCACATGTGAAAGACCCTCAGATTTACAGAAGGGTTTAGATCAGACTAGGGGAGGACATATCACTTGACTTCAGTTTTTCCAAAGATCTGAATATCTCAATATATTATATTAAGAAAACATACGCTGGTTAAGATGTCACATAGTTAAGTTTCTATTTCTTAGTATCCCTCTCATTGTCCCCAAAAGGAGTTGAACAAGAACTCAAGAGTATCTAGAGCATAGGTGCTGTGAGCAAATGTGTGTAAGGAATTGGGAACTTTCAGAAAGATCATGTGTAAGCACATGGAGAGGGGAGATCATAGGTGTGTTGAATTTCCTAATGTCAGGGTGATGTTAAGTACTGGAATAAATTGCTTGGGGTGGTTCTGGAATCTCTATCTTTGGAGATATGTAAGAACAGGTTGGATAAATGTCTAATAGGGATGACAGAGATGATGCTTGGTCCTGCTGTGAGGGGAGGTGATTGGACTCGATGATCTATTGAGGTCCCTTCCAGTTCCAGTATTCTATGATTCTATCACACACACACACACACACACACATTTTATATATGTGCATACATGTATGTTTATGTATATGTGTGTGCGAAAAATAATGGCTCTATGATAACCCAAGAGGTTGAGTTAGCTACTTTTTACTTATGGATACTTGAGTACAATCAACCTACAACACCATTGTACTTCCATTCAAGTAGTTTCCCAGAACAATACAGTAGTCCCCTGAGTTACGCAAAGCTTGCGCTCCTGCGCACGCTCACGTAACTCAAATTTGTGCAAGTCAGGGGATGGGGGGAAGCTGGGAACCAAGTGGTAGCCTGGATCCTGGCTTTCTTCCATTGGCAGGCTGGTTCCCAGCTTCCCTGGGCTTGCAGGAGCTGGGAAACTGACCATCACACCAGTCACTCCAGGAACCCAGCACTGATTCTCCCTGACTTCTCCCAGCTGGGGGAAGCTGGGTGGGCAGAAAGTCGCAGTGTTGTGGCTTCTCCCAGCTGGGGGAAGCCAGGGAGAAGCTGCCCCGCCGCTGCTATCTGCTCCCTCACTACACCTAGCTGGTGAGCCGGGGGCTGGAGCAGGGAGTTGGTGGAGCAGCTGAACTCCTTGGCTCCCAGTCCCTGGGAACCCCATGATTTTTATTTGCACTTAACTCATATTAACACAAGTTAACTACAGGTCAAAATCGTGCATAGTGGGGATTTATTGTACTTTGATTTCTATTTAATTACATTTTTTTAAGTAGCAGTACTTTTATTCAAGTAACTTTTTGGGTACTTTTTCCTCCACTTATAGGTGTCTTCCCTCCAGTAGAATTCACAGCAATTTTCTATTGATTATATGGTGAGAGTCATACACCTAAGAAAGGGATTAATAGAAGCCAGCAAGATGAATATGGAGACGTCTCAACAAGGCAGTAGGAAATGTACAAGTAAGTTGATGCCTATGTTCAGACCAGGCCAGATGGTTGAATTTACCAACCACCTGGGAGTCAGAGTTGTAAACCATTTCCTAGAGTTCGGCATCTAAGGTTTGTCACAAGAAAAGATGGTTCCCCATCCCTAATTACCAGTAGCTCATAGAAATAATTGCATTTTGATCTAGAAAAAAAAGGACAGAAAAAGTGAAAGCTTAACCCTCTTGGAGCTTGTCTTCAGCCCTGTGGTTAAGGAACTCACCTCGGCTGCAGAAGAGTCAGATTCAAGTCCCTAGGCCAATGAATATGTAATAATTTATATAGAATATAATAGCTTCCACACAACAGATTAAGAGAATGCCCAAAATAGTATGCTGATTAGTGCACTTACCTGGCTTGTAAAAGACCTGGACTCAAGTTCCAAATGCATATGAAGATGAGGGAGCATTCAAACCTGGGTCTCATATCATAGAGAGTGCTCTAATTATTATTGGGTATAATGGGACACACACGAGCTAGCCTGTTGCAATAATTCTCAACATTTTTTCTCTGACTGTCCTTTGTGGAAAACCCAGTGGGAAACTCAGTCTGTGACATGCCTGCCAGAATGAGCTCTTTACGTGGCTTAGGCCAGCTCCAGGGCTTATGCATGAGCTCAGGTTCGAGAAACTCAGTGGTCTCAACTTAGGTCAGTTTCATATGCATCCATCACCAGTAACAGGCAGCAGCTTCAAAGGTGGTTTAGGATCTCATTGACGACCCAATGTTGGCATTCAATGAGACATTTTTCTGGTGAGATGAAAGCAACAGGGAACTGGTAATGAAAGGAATTAGCCAATGCCAGGAGGCTGGGAAATATGGGGGTTGTGTTATTTTGGGGTTTCCCCCTTTCCTTACTTTGCAGATAGTCTACAATATAGAACCTGAAAAGAAGGAAAACAATATATTGCCAACATTACTTCTAGCCCTTCCTCTGCCTGTAGCTATGCCCCCCTCACACAACAGACCATCATGCTGACTCTAGAGACATCCACCCAACCCTTGACTTGCCAGGAATGCAGTCTGCATATCACCAGCGATGAAAGCAAAGCAAAGGAATCACCTGGTGTGAGACTCTCGAGATGCAGGGAAGACAGCTGCAGAAAGAGGTGGTTTTTCTGCATAGCATCAACATCATCAACAACCATGGGCTCAGCGCCAATTGGTATCTGATGCATCCCTCTCTATTTCCTTCCATCTTTTCCTGCCCAGTGCAGAGTGGCTTAATTTCTGTAGACTAGCTCCTCCACAGTCTACTATATCATCTCTCTATTCTCTGTGGGGTCTGCCTCTCCTATTCAGATCATCCATTATGCCGACTACTAGAGTCTCGATTTTTCGTTCCTCATTCATTCTGCACACATGCCCAAATAGCTATAACTTGCATTGTATAACCTCTTTGGCTGTATCTTCCTATATAATTCCTCAGTGGTGACTTTCTGCATCCATCCTATTCTCAGGATCTTCCTATAACAACTCCTCTCAACTGCCCATATTCTTCTTTTCAAATCTTTCATTATCACCCACGTCTTACATCCATACAATATGCTGCTGAATTCATAAGTTTTCAAGATGCTCAGCTTTGTTCCTAAGCTAATTGCTTTGTTTTTCCAGATCTTATCCATCACCTTCAAACTCGCTCTTGCTTTTCCTATTCTAGTCGCTATTTCCTTCTTACAGTCTAGATCATACATTGTGTTGCTCCTCAGATATGTGAACTTCTCTACAGTCTCTAGTTCAATCTCATCTACAGTGATCTTCCTTCCTATTTCCCTGTCTCAAACTACCATTGCTTTTGTTTTATTGATGTTCATAATCACTCCGTACTGCTTCCCATCCTCATTTAGCAACTGCACTGTTTTCACTAGCTTCTCCTCATCTTCCTCAATGATAACTATATCATCCACAAACCTCAAGTTTTTAATTCTTCCTCGATCTTTTATATCATTCTCTCTAGATGCATGATGAAGATACTTGGCGATATTGGATCTCCTTGTCTCGTACCTCTACTCATTTTAAACCAACTTCCCAACTCCTCATACATTCCCACCTCTGCCTCCACATTGTCACTGATATCCTTCAACAACTGTATCAGTCTGCTATCCTCTCTGTATGACTCCAACACCACCCACGTCACTTTCTGATCTATACTGTCAAATGTCTTCTGAAAATCGACAAAGCAAGTGTATATGTTCTTGTTCTTTCATCAAGCTTTCTCTGCTATCTAACTGAGTGCCAATATCTGCCAATATGGTACTTCTATCTTTCCTGAACCCCACTTGTTCATCTGTTAGATGTTCATCTATCTGCAATCTTAGTCTGTTAGTTTCTCCATCAGTATCATCATCAACTCTTTGCCTAGATGACTTGTTAGGGCAATTGTTCTATACTTCTTCCACTTCAATGTACTTCCTTTCTTGTGTATTGTCATAGCATGGATATTGTTCATTCCTTAGGTGCCTTCCCTTATTTCCATGCTATATTACATAGTCGATGTATTTCCTGAATGATACTTTCTCCACCATATTTGATCATCTCTCCCAGGGCTCTTGCTGTTCTTTAGTTGTTTCACTGTTCTTTCTACTTCTTCCTTCAAAATAACAGTCTCACTTTCATCGCTCACTGGAGATATCTCTTCTAGTTCTTTGATCAGCCTCTCTGAGACACTCAGGTCCAACTGTGCTTTGTATAGGTTGGTGCAATATCTCATCCATTGCTGTGCAATCTTCTCCTTATTCATGAGCTCTTCTTCGCTCTCATCTTTGATCATCATCTGCTTCGGCTGCTGGCTCCTATTACTGTTCCTAATCACTCTATACACCTGCCTGGTCTTACATTTGCAGTAATACCTCTCTATATCTTCACACTGCTCCTCTAACCGTTTTGCCTTATCACATTGTTGTTTCATGGTCAGCCCATCATCACTCATCTGACCGACTGTCATCCTTTATCCAGGCTTGGGACTGGCATGGAACCTCCAGAGGCTTCATGGTGGAGTCTGCATAGCATTCAGGAGCTCAGAGACTTCATTGGTAGGAGTTACATGGAAACACCTAGCAGGCTGGGTCTACACTAGAGAGTTTTGTTGACAGAAGGGGCCCTCTGTCAAAATAACTCAGGGAGGTCTGCACACATAAAGCATTCTGTCAACAGAGACTCGACAGAACTCTGCATTTGTCTTCACAGTGCTATCCTTCGAAAATTTGAGGAATAACACTTCTGTTGACAGAGAGGACTTCCAGTTCATTGGGCATCCCTGTTTGCAGAGCTTCCATTCAGCCATTCTGATGACAGAGAGCACGGCAGTCTGGCAGCTCTCCATCAACAGAGTAGATTGCTCTGTTGATCTGCTTCTGTGTGTAGATGCACTTTGTCAACAAGAGTTTATGTCAACACAACTCTCTCTAGAGACATTACTATCGAAAGATGCTTCCAGTGTAGACATAGCTGGACAGAAGAGGCTTGCTGACTACACGTGACTGTAGTACCATCAGAAGTGGAAGGAGAAACAGCAGTTCTGTGGGAAGGAAGTTGACTGCTACTCTCCATCCCCAGTAATAGACAGAGCTCTCCTTCCCACCCAGATCTTGATTCAGCACACCCCAGTGGCTGAGAAAGAGGATCTGCCCCTCCCCCAATCATGAATGGTTCTTAGTCACTACACCTAATAGGAAGAGTCATAGTATACTGATGACCTGACATGATGTCCTGGGTTATATGCCTGGAGCTCAAGGCTAATCCATCTTTCTAATCACTGCCCCATCCCATTCGTCTACATACACCCTGATTAGGCTGCCACATATGACCCAGGGAAGATCAATAGTGACCACAGGGAGCAACGGTGAATGAATCAATTTATATTCTTACTCATGTTCCCAGTTCAGGGTAGTAACCCCAGTCAGGGAAATGCACATTGTAGAAGAATATGTGGCTGTGTAGATGGTGTCAATGGAATGACTTTGGCTTCTGTGATGATGGGATGCTTTTCCAGGAAGAAGGATTTCTGGGAAGATATGGGGTCATCCTGACCAAGAAGAGAAGGAGTATCACCATGCAGTGACTCACAGAAAAGATGTTAGGCTGGAGAACAGAGTGGAAAATTACAATAGTGTCATAGAAGCAACAAAAAGGAAATCTGTTCAACATCTTAGATAACTAGACAAAAAAGCAAAGAGCATGGGAATAAACAGGAAGAAATGGGAGTTTTAGTACATGTGCTAAATTGTAATAGAATTGGCATCATGCTTGGTGGAAAAATCTCATGGATGGAATAAAGAGAAAGAAATATATAACTTGTTCAGGAGAGACAGGCATGATAAAAAGAAAGAATATTTTTGTGTTATAAATAAAGAATATATACATTTGTTCCAAGATCCAGAAGCAGGTGAGAGACAGATCAGTTGGAAGTCTCTGGATAAAGAGGAAAGGGATAAAGAAAAAGGGGTAACATCATGGTGTGAGTCTACCATACATCAAATCAGAGGACAAGCTGACTAAGTCATACCTAGAACAAATAGTAGAAATATCCGTAACACACGTAACTGTAGACTACCCAGATATCAGGGGGACCGACAGAATTTCTGGGATCTGATGTGAGGTAGAGGGCCCAGCTCTGCATTTCTGGAAGAGGTAGGGCTTTGGGCAGCAGGGGCAGGATAGCAGCAGCCAGCCCTATTCACCAACCATCCTGCCTCAGTACTGGGGGTCTTGAAGTCTTCTCTAGGTAATTTCTAGCCCTACATTTTTATGGTTCTATGTTTCTATAAGTGGCAGTTAGAAACCGATATTCCTTTGTTAATTTAACCCCACATCAATGGGGATTAGCATTAGCTCTATAAACCAGTTGTTGGGAATTTTTTTCTAAATGTGATATGCACAGATAATTACAGATTCATAAGTCTTTGGCCCAGTCTGTTGTGTGCTGATCTCATACATTGCTATATAACAAATAAATCATATTGAAATTCTGGCATATATTTTTATCACATGAGTAGCAGTAGACAATACTATATCAAAACTAGTCTTTTTTTCTCTTTATAATGACAACATATGAACCATATCAAGCTTTCATTTCAGAGCTCAAGAGCAAAGGATCTTGGATAATAATGCAAATGAATAGGAAAAAAGTATCCCAGGAATGAAGTACAAGATGGACCCAAATCTTAGGCTTCTGTTTTCTACTATATGCTTTTTAACTCTGGCATGAATTAATGCTAAATTTCATTTTAACTGAGATTTTTACCTGGAGCTGTTATTGTTGAGAGCTTCTTTTTCTTATGTATTTGAAGCTATACGACATTTCATAGCTAATTTCCCATTACAATATAGTACCCCACTTTCTGATTCCTTCCTCAACTTTGTATTTGCTTTTCCAGTCCCTGAACTGCAGCTATGCCAGCTCGATATTTCTGTTTGACTATATCAATAGCAGTAGTAGAAGCTTTTGCTCAACACCTCTTTCTCCTTCATCTTTTCTTCAAGGATTCCAGTATGCTGGTGTAAACATTCCACTTCCAAGTTCTGCTTTCTGTTTCCTCATATTGCTCAATATACAGGAAAATAACGACATTAGCAGAGCTTAATTAGCAGAACTGCAAGGTAAGGGATCATGCATTAGCCAATAAATGCATCCTGTAGTGCTAAATTAGCTTGTTTTTTTTTTGTTTCGTCCAATTAAACAATTTACTACAATGTAGATTTTACTACCATGTTAGAAAAGATGGTTCATCTGAGGCATATTTTACTAAAAAATACATAAGTGTAATAGAAATGCCCAAATAAATCAGATATGTAAATTAGATACAAATTTTAAGACTATTGTGATGCTACAGTGAACTGAAGTTTTATTAAATAAACTGGTAAGGGTAGTCATCTGCTAAACACTGCAGATGTCTTAATGGATTGCTTCTCTACCATCTGGCCTCAGGACTGTTAAAGGAAAAAACATCATTGAAGGAGATACTGCACTATTTAGTTACCTATGCGTGGAGGGGTATCTGTCTTCTCCCACTATATTGATAATCCTTGGGGTTGGGATGTTGCCTTCAGAAAATGGATAAGATTACTTTGCAAGGGAAGATTACAAATGATGAGGAAACATCATTAAAGGCAAATGAAAAAAAAATTAAAACCATACATCAAGTATGTATTATTACTTAAAATGAGAGACCAGGTAGGCAAGAATGTACTTTTTATTGGACCATCTTCTGTTGGTGAGGGAGACAATCATTTGAGCATACACAGACCTCTTCTTCAAGTTTGGGAAATGTACTCACAGTTCATCATATAAGCTTGAAAGCTTTTCTTTTTCACCAAGAGAAGTCAGTACAAAAAGAGTATGATCTTACCTACTTTGCCTCTCCAATATCCTGAGACCAATAGAGCAGCAACAGCACCTAAAAATGTCACACTTAGAAAGAGATGGAGTGGAAGCGGTGTATTTCTCATAATCAGAATACTAAGTACTTGTCCATAACTGAAATTTCTCTCAAAGAGACTATAACAAACAAGTAGGCACTTTCTGAACTTTAAAAAATAAAAAATGTAAAGTGACCTGAAGATGAAATCTAGAGGAAAAGACTATAGAGTACAAGTGAAATTTTAAACTGGCATCTTTCCTACCATTATCGCTTACAAGTAAATCAGCATAGCACAACATCTTCCATAAATGGGAATGTAATTAGCACAACTGAGGGCAGCTACATGTCCATTTGTTTAATCAGTTTACGGGCCTTCAGAAATCTATTTGGTGCAGGCACATAAAGGCACTAACAATCCTTGCAGTTAACTTCATATTCCTCAAGTAAAAATATGTGAAAACAGATGGTGTTCAGGTCCATGGACACCTCCACCTGAGCAAAATTCCAAGACATGAAAACCTAAGGCTTGTTATCAAGAACACCCCAGAAAACATCAGTTGTCATGATGGCATAGAGGGAGTGAAAATGTCTCTCAGGTACCATATAAGGGTTTTTGATAGCACTCTCAGCAGCTTTAATTGTACCTGCAAGAAACCAGTGAGTTACAGCAATCTGAGCTCAGACAGTCAGAGCTGACTTATTTCTTTGAAATGCACTGATAATAGTGAGACAGAACTTGTCGACCAAATTATGCTCTCAGTGACACTTGTGCATGCTCCATTGTTGGTAAAGTAAGTTTTCAGAGGCCATAGGAACGCACAAGTTTATTTATGATATAAAGAGTCCTCTAGTATTATTCCCATATGTATTTAGAACTTGTTAAAAATGGAGGTGGGGAAAGTATCCACAGAGATTTCTACATTTTCAGCTCTGATACTTTGTAATAGTCCTAAGTTTATTTTCTAAGTTCTATGAATTAGTTCCAAAAATAGAATTTTCCTATTTAAAACTGGAAATGTTGAAAATGTTAACATTTTGAAATAAGATACCTTTCAATTAAGCTGAGTTACCACACGGTAGAAAATGACAATACCAACAATAGAAAAATGTATCCTGAAAAGAGCCGACAAGTTTAATTTTTTATTCAGGCTGTCTACACTGAGCCCTAGTGCTGACAGGTTGATGCAAATAAGCAGTCTCAAAAATGCAAAATGGCAGCTCGTTTGCATATTTGTGAAGCTAATGTGTATATTCATGTGGCTAATGTGCATATTCACAGGAGAAATAGAATGGTGTAGAATTAGGCAAAAGTGACTGCTAACAAAAGTGATTTTTTTCCAGCAGAACCCCCATCTACACAGCCTGATTTCTAACATGGTATGCAAATTAGTCTAGTGAATATGCACAATAGTTGTGCATATGCAAATTACCCACCATTTTACATTTTTAAGACTGTTTATTTACATCAAATTGTTGACACTAGGGCTCAGTGTAGACACAGCCTCAGAGATTGCACTGAGATCCTTTCAAGGCAAGATAACATCAGACAAACAAATTCAGACAAAAGAAAAAATAAAAATACAAAAATATTTTGAAATACTTTACACAAGGAAAAATTTTAGAAAAATGGGTAAATAAATTAGTTTCAAAAATTCCAAATAATTCGTTCCTGGTGATGCTGTATAATATGAAAAGAAGTTTTTAGATTTCAGCTTAAGTTGGCTGGTCTATCAATTGGGAAAAAAAATAGACTGCTAATATGCAAGATAATTTGATGTAGAACCTATCAGAAAAAACAACACTATGGCTGTGTCTACACTGGCTCAGATCTTCGAAATGGCCATACAAATGACCATTTCGAAGATTACTAATGAGGCGCTGAAATGAATATTCAGTGACTCATTAGCATGCCACCAGCTGTGGCTCTTTGAAATTGCTGCTTTTCAGTAGATAGGAATAAAGGGATTTTGAAGTTCCCAGAGTCCTTTCAAAAAGGACCCCTGTCTGGACAAGCTGTGTGGTAACAAAAAGCGGCAATTTCGAAGAGCTGTGGCATGCTAATGAGGTACTGAATATGCATTTCAGCACCTCATTAATAATCTTCCAAATGGCCATTTGCATGGCCATTTCAAAGATTTGGGCTAGTATAGATGTAGCCTATACGTAATCCCACAATGCAATCGTTACAAACAGAAACAGAACTGAACTTTAAATCTAAATTCTTGAAGCACAGCATATTTTAAAGTAACATGCCATAATATTACTGGGGCCAAAGAACTCTCCCTCTACTATAGCATCCATGATATTTTAACAAGGAAAGCTTTTGCTCCTCTTGAAAGCAAAGTCAAATGTTTCTTGACAGGAAGAATTTTCATAATTTGATGCACCTGGCCCATTATGTGGTAGCAAATGTGTTCAGAGAAGGCAAATACAGTGTCTTTCATCTAGTTTCCTACCGAGATTTTGGAAATGTTAAGCAGAGAAGAGTTCTGGCCTGCAGCCTATGAACTTCAACATTTACTCCTCATGACTTGTAAAATAAAGTCAGAGGCTCCTGAATATCAATTCTTCCCTACAAGACTTCAGAGATTAACTTCCTTCAAACACAATTGTCACAGAGTGTGGAGGTCATCAGGCCCTGCACCCCATCTGCAGTCAGAGATAACTGTCATTCAGCTGGTAGATATTGGTGCAACAAGCCCTTTTGTTGTCATTTAACTGTGACTGCATCCCTTGGCTTTGGAAAACTAAACTACAAGGAACTCAAGCACTGATCCTTAGGTCACCTCACTGTTTATCTTGTCTTCTCCAGATCTTCTAAGGCCTCAGGCTCTCATAACGCAGTGAACAAGCCTAATTGCACTCGGAAACATGGTGGCAAATGCTTTCAGTCCATAGGCAAAGAACTCCCTGATCAAAGGAGGCCATCAACTAGAAAATATCATAAAAAACATACAAAAGTTCTGAGATAAAATTCAGTGGTGGTCTTCTTGTCTGTAAAGAAATAGCATTTCTTTCTAGGATAGCAATAATAACTTACTAATAATAATAATTTGCACTCAGACCTAACATTTATGGGGAACTAAATGTCATATTCATTTTTAAATGCTAAAAATAGTGTCTGGCTATGGAAAGTTTAGTCAGATATTCCCAATTTAAGAACATACACCACTATGTTTTTCAAAGATAAAAACAGGTAAATAGTATAAAAATAGTATATTTAATGTCCCACTGAAGTACATAATACTTGTTCTATATGAATCTCCTGTTCATGCTCTAGTTGCTTGTTCACCTTCTCGTCTTGATTCAGTCCATCTTCCTGTTCACTGTATTTATCCCATGGGTCACATAGCTTACTTTGAAGACTTTTCACTTTCTTATTAAGTATACTGACCGCAGCTTCTACAATACTCTGCCGATAAAAATGATCATATTTAATTAATAACACTTACAGCAATACGTGGATGTTTTAGATCTCATTCACAGAAACAGTGTCTGGAGACTCCTGATTTAACTGATTTTAAAAGAAGTTGGAATAAAAACCAGCACCTAACCTGTTGTACAACTGTTGTTCTGTGAGATGCGTTCCATGTTCCATTCAACCCTTGGTGTCAGAGTGCCCATCACCCTGGAATAGCAGGGAGAGGACCTAATGTGCCTGTGCACGCAGGTCCATGTCTCCCGCCTCCAGGCCCTACAGGGATGTCTTAACAGCAACAGTGCAGGTAGTCCAGTGTGAAGCACACTGGTGCACGCTTTCTTCCACCACTTCGGAGGACTCCGATATGACTGGCAGCTCCTTTACCTCCCTTTGAGAAGTCGTCTGCAAGACCTCTTAGAGATGCCGGTCTTCTACTAGGACCTTCCCCACACCTGGTGGCTGCTTTTGACCGTCAGGTCCTTGGGGGCCACCATGGGAGAAGACCTTCTCACGGAGCCCCTGCTAGACAACCCATATTTTCATGTGCAAGTGGCGGTGTCCCCCGCAGTGCACCAGAGGTTGGTCCTAGGAAGAATCACCAGGATTGGAGACCTCCTGGACTACAACAGGGGAGATTGGATAGAGGCCCCGGCACTCGCCCAGTGCGTGGGGCTCTCCACCCTCTGCATTTCCTGGCACGTGCTCCAGGAAGTAAGGGCTGCCTTACCACCCGCTGCTTGAGTCTACCTCATCTGGGTCCTGTGAGAGGGTGTACCTTGCCCCCCCCCTCACTCCTGGCCCTCTGGATCTTTCTGTAGGCCCTCAGCTCCGTGAGCCTTCCTAACCCTCCCCCTCAACCCACCACCATCATCACAGCTGGCTGCATGCTTTGTAGCCAGCTCCCTTCTGAACCGCACCGGGACGTCATCTGTACACACTCATGCTTCACACACTACCCTTCCCCACCCTTGTGCACCCCGACCACAAATGGCAGGACCTTCTATTGCCAGCAGAGGGTGGAGAGCCCTGGTGAGCCAGCTTTTTTTGACCTCGGTCCCATGGCCCACCAGGGACATCTGTTGGAGCATCCTCCATGGGGCAGTGAGCACAGGCATGTACCGGGCGCAGTTCACCCCCATCCCCAATACCTGCCCCTTCTGCGGTGCAAGGGAGACCCTGGCATACATCTACTTCGAGTGTGCCAGGCTGCAGCCCTTCTTCCGTCTCCTCCAGAACCTTGTGCTGAGGTTCTGGCTGTACTTCTCCCCTCAACTTCTGATCCTGGCAGACCCCATCCATGGCCCCACAAAGTCGCAGGACCGCCTCATCAGCCTTCTCCTGGCCACAGCCAAGGTTGCCATCTATAAGACCAGCGAGAGGAAACTGGCTAAGGAGGGAGACTGCGACTGTGAGGCCTACTTCCATTCCTCCATACACTCACAAATCCAGGCAGAGTTCCTCTGGGCAGTGTCCTCTAGCTCCCTCGACACCTTCGAGGAGCAGTGGGCACTGTTCAGGGCTCTCTGCTCAGTATCCCTCTCTGGCTCCTTTATTTTAGCCCTTTGACACCACCCCACACACCCATTCCTGTTTTCTCTTTGGTTGTCCCCCCATATTTACTAGGGACCATGTTGTTTTAATGGATCCCCCCCTTAAGGGGGATCTTTTGGTTGTGGGCAGGCTGTGCCCACCCACTCCCTTGATTTCCCAACAGGCAGAGTGCCCACCACAGAGCTTTCAGAAATTGTACCCTAAGTGGTATCCATTAGATGGCTTCAGCTGTCTCTGCTGCCACATGCCACTGTGTGCAAGTATGGAAGAGATCTACTTCAACTCCCTCACTTCTTCTTGTAGACCCTCTGATAAACAGGGATAGGAGGTTAGGTAGTTGGATGGACGTGTGCAACGTACCTCAAAGAACAACATTTACTGGACAAGTTAGCAATCTTTTCTTTTTTTCCCCCTTCAAGTGATGGGACATTTGCACTTTCCTCTTGGAGACTCACAAGCCGTAACAAGGAAAGGGAAACAGAGTCTATTTCAATAAAGATTGGAGAACAATTCAACCCACTTTAGCATCATTTCTGGAATCCTGAGCTACAGTATGTCAGGAGGCAACTATATGGTCCTAAGACAAGGTTGCTGCTCTACAAATGTCAGCAATCAGACTATGTGTCAGAAAAGTTTCTGGGGCAAACTGCAACATCAAATGAGATGTAGCTCTTCCAGACAGAGTGACATTAGCCAATTCATAGCACATGGCAGTGGCAGGCACAAGGAGGGTTCATAACACAGGATTCTATTCAGGAAGAAATTCTCTGTGTGGGAACTGACTGACCTCTTCTTTTGCCTACCACTGCTATATACAGCTGGGAGGATTTACAAAAATGCCTAGTTCTGTCCAGGTAAAAGTTTAAGATTCTCTTAATATTCAAGGTATGAAAACACCTCCAGGTTTGTATATGGCTGTGGGTAAAATGTAGGCAAAAACATTTTCTGGTTGGTATAAAAATAAAAATCAACCCCTGATAAGTCAGTAGTCCAGAAACAAGTAAACCTGAACTCCCAGTCATCAGAAGAATTCAACTAGTACTGCCTTGACTTTTGTAGAGACCCTGGGAGATGCTTACAGCCTGAAAGGCAGGAATGAATTGGCAATTATTTGTCTACCAGAAATCAGTGCTGCTGCCTTTGAGTTTGAGAGATTAGCACATGGAAGTAAACATCTTTAAAGTCAAGACAAGCATACCAGTCTTCTAAATCCAGGGAAGGGATAAGAGAAGCTGAGATAACCGTTGTGGCAGACCAGAAGTTGCAGCTGGCAAATGCCTGAGGGAAGGTAAACATTTTGGGTTCTGCAGGAACTCTTTTTTCTTCCCCTGCTAAGTTCCCAGAGGGTGCAGACCTGCAGGCTAGATAGACAGCTGGGGCTCATTAGGAGTCAGCCAGCAACTGCTTGCAATCAAGCACCTGCTACCAGTTAAGGCCTCCAAGCTCCCTATAAAAAGCTTTCCCCAGGCAGCTGGGGGGAGAGTGGTGACCAGAGAGAAGGATGCTGGAGGGCTGAGAGAAAAGTGGAGCAGGACAGGCCTGAGTAAAGCTGAGGGATGTCAGCCACAAGGTACCAGAGGGAAGTGGTGGGTGCAGAGGCCCAGGGAAAGGTCACTACCGTGAGGCAGGGGAGGAAGACCTGTTAGCTCCCTCCCTTCCTTGGGTCCCTGAGCCAGAGTACAAGGAAGTGGGTGGGACTGGACTCCCCTGACCCTTTCCCTGGAGGTGGTACCCAAATTGGGCCAAACCAGGGAGGCCCAAGGCCAGTGGAGAGGGTCCTACTCCACCTCCACTCAAGACTGTCCTGTGATGTAAATGGCTCAATAAAGGGAGACCTTTGCCTTTGGGAAGCCCCAGGGCAACAAAGGGGTCTTTCTGAGGCATATGTGGAGCTGCCTGGAAGTTCAGGCCCCGAAGGAACAGATGAGGGGTCTGTCACACCATGCAAATATTCTCTTTTTAAAGAACTTGAGTTGACATATGGTCTAAAATTGGTCTGAATCCCTGCCTGCATATCACTTTTGGAATTAGAATATATTGGGAATAAAGCCCCTTTCTTCTAAGACAACATCAAGCCTCCTTTATGGTTTCCAAGTCAGAGTGACTGTTCTTTTGGATAAGAAGTTTCTCATGACAGTGGTCCCTAAAACTGGATGAGGACAGAAGCAAACTGGGGAGTATATCTGACTTCCACAGAGTTGAAGACACACCTGCGCGCACACTCCCCTCCCCCCCCCCCAAGTCTAAACCAAATCAGGACAAAGCACTGTGAAAGCAGAGCAGATGGTTAATGAAATTGAGGGGGTTTCAATCTGTATAGAGGGATACTAATATGTTTATCTCAACAGGCCTGTCAAAAGACACCTTTCAGTCTTGAAAGGCCCAGATCTAGAAATGAAGCAGAAAGAGGGAGAGGTTTATGCCTGTACCCCTGGGCCTCTTTTTTGATAGGTCCTGCCTCTGCTGGGACCAATAATGCTTCCAGCCTCAGGCATGTACATATAAACATGAGGATGTCACTGTGGCTCTTGGTTCTTTAAGTCCATGGAGCTTACAGTCTGCCTGGCCTGACAATAGCAAGTCCCCTCAAATGGCCAGTCTTCATCAACATTCTGGACTTCATAGAGAAGATTGCTGTAAAACCATTATATAGCCTCATTAATTTGCAGAACTACCCTAAAGGGACTCAGAGATAACATATCCACTACATAATGTGAGGCCTCGCTACCCTCTTCAAGCCAAACATCCAATTCTGCAGCCACTCTCTTTTAGAAGAGAAATGTAAAAACTTTAAAATCACCAGGAGGAGATGAAATTCTCCCAGACTAAACAGCTTCTTCAGGAGAGGATAAAGAGTGTCTTCTATGAGCTCTTGCTAACTTTCTTCTTCATGCTTGGTAACAGCTCTGGGGACAGGGCTTCCTAGACTCTGGACTTCTAGAGCAGGACACTGAATATGCATGGTGTGAAGCAGGTCTGGAAGTTCAGGAAAACCTCCAGTGGTTTTTAAATGGTGCCAGATGGAATGAGGCGGGGCCCCATTTTCTTCACCACATTCCCAATAAAGGGTCACAGTGACAGGTCTAAAGAGAGGGTCTTTGTGGAGACTGGTATTTGAAAAAAATTGAAGCCTGTCCCCTTGGCAGGTCTTGCTTCCGCATTGTGAGATGAAAGATCCCACCTTTGAGTCTGAGGATGAAGTTTGCTCTTCCTCTGGACCACTCAATCCAAAAATTTCTGCCAAGACCTGGCAATGGGCAGAATGACACCATACTTTTAGGATTCTCCTTTGATGGTACTGACACCTTGAAAAGCAGGCAATTGTGGGACAAAATGTTGATTCTCTGCCGGATGAAGCTCTGGTGACAAGGAATCAGACTCCTGTAAGGAAGGAGACACTGACAAAAAGAAGCAGAACAGATTTTTGATGCCAAAACCCTTCCAGGGTAGTTGTCACCAAGATGATCTCTTGTTGTGTTGCTGAAGAAGTTGACAGTACCACTTCCAGCAATGAACCTTGCACTACCCTGGTTGACTGAGCCAACTTAGGCACTGGTTTGCAGTAGGAGTACATAAGTTTCAGTGCATTCTGCTTGATTTGCCTCTTGCTAGATTTTAGAGGATGGAGACCTTCATTTGGTCAGAACCTCTCCACAAGTTTTGTATTTCCTCCCCAGTCTGCCACACAGAAAAGTGCTAAAACTGAAAGTGCACCTCTCACTGGAGCTGCACCACTTGCACTGAATCAGCTCAAGATGGCTCTGATGGGTGCCTTGCCCCATCTTTATCAGTGGGAATTTCAATGTATCCTGTCATTCTTCACCCTTCACTGGAGGCTTGAACTCCCTGGCACTGGGCCTTTACACGTGATCCCCCCCTCCCCCAAGAACTTCAGACAGATATTGTGTTGGTCCCACTCTAGCATAAGCTTGAGGAAGAAGCCCATTTTTAAAGCCCCGGACTATGATATAACGCAGTGCCATGCATAGAAACCCTCCCCCACAAATGGAAAAAACAACAAGTTCAATATTTAACGCAAGTAAAACTTACTATCCTAATTACACTGAAGAGTAGACTGATTATAAAACACACGCACACACCTACAAAGCCTGGGCAAGGCAACTGTTCTGCAATGGAACAGAATTCAACCACTATCGTGGTCAATAAGAAGGAGCTGAGGGAGATTTCCGGTGGCTTTGTCTTTTATATCTGCACACGTTGGTACGTGGCAGCAGGGGGTGCTTCAGCTGCCCAAAGGGAATCACTGAGGGAAAATGTTTCCAGTGACTATGGCCTGAGTGCACTGAATGTTGTAGTTGTAGAAAAGTAGGGAGTTTCAAATACAATACATGCAAAAAAAGACAAGGAAAAGTAAACTACGAATACCTGTTGCAGGGAGGGAGCACATATTAATGAGAATAACCCCTTGAACCCCAAAGCGAAGGACTATCACTTTCACCTTCAAGTACTGGCACTATGTCCAAAGTACAATGGTAAAGTACAAATGGTCCTAGAGCAAAGGAATAAAATAAATCGGATCTTACTTTTTCCTTATGCAAAGAAGATTCTAAGGGAATCTGTGAGTTGAAGGTCTTCCCATGCACAGAGGAGGTGTCTCTATGGAGTGTTGTTTCCACGTGCAGAAAAAGAAGCATCTTTATATATTCTCTTTAAAAAAGACACAAAGGGCACTGGGAAACTAGATGTTCAGACTTCATGGTGATGAGCACAATAAAAAATACCAACACAGAGATAAGTAAAGCAGGTGTAGCCTGTAACAAATTTAGCAGAGGTAACAAATCTAACTTATCTAAACCAAACCATAGGAAATGGCTAGTTTCTTTCTAAATGGTGGCCAACAGTGAGGAGGAACCCCCGCCAACAAATGCTAATATATATATACTGTTACATGGAACAGTCTAAAAGGAAACACGCTGGGAACTGCAAGATTAACATAACAATATTAGTAAAGGTTAGCATCCATCCCCAAGGTCAAATAGGACAAAAAGGACATGCACCTGTGGATAAAATGAACTGATACCACAGATATTTAATGCTTCACCAAAAACTATAGCGCACAGGCCACTAAAAGGGAAAGTACAGGTTGCAACATTCATCTGGCAATATCCCTCATCGGGCAGGACCACAGATGTTGCTGGACCAGAGCGCACCTGGATTAGAGAGCTGATGGCAGGGAGCCCCACTGGAAGTCTTGGACAGCCATGTTGGGGAACCCCAGTATGGGGATCCCAGCCAGGAGTCCTTGGGCAGGGAGTCTAACTAGCAGCCCTGCAGATGTGGGAAACACTGCTGGGGCCAGGGAAGCTCAGCAGCCCTGCAGAGGGGAGCTGGGTAGGGCTCCTTGCCCACGCGGGCAGCCAGGAAGTTTGACCTTATCTCATCCAGCAAGTCCCCTCATTCAGGAACACTCAGGTCCTGAGGGTGACAGACAAGGGAGATATAACCTGCAGCATATATATGTCTGCACATATAAAGCATGAGGTCAGACATCTGCATCCACACAGAGTCCCATGCAAGTACAAGCATCAACCCATGTCAGTGGGGCTATTTGCAGGAATAAACCTTTGCCTGAACAAAGTTCAGGGCAGGAACAAGGATTAAACAGGAAAGCTTTTGGTGCATAACACTCAAATAAAGGGCAGGCCAAAAAAGGAAATGGGTCAGAGAGTCAGAAGAACATAGGAAGGATCCAATTTTCAGTTTACCTAGATAAGCATATACTTGCATTTGTACTCTAAAGCCGTGTCTACACATGTACGCTACTTCAAAGTAGCAGCACTAACTTCGAAATAGCGCCTGTCACGGCTACACGTGTTGGGCGCTATTTTAATGTTAACATCGACGTTAGGCAGCGAGACGTCGAAGCCGCTAACCCCATGAGGGGATGGGAATAGCGCCCTACTTCGACGTTGAACGTCGAAGTAGGGACCGTGTAGTTGTTGTGCGTCCCGCAACATCAAAATTGCAGGGTCCTCCGTGGCGGCCATCAGCTGAGGGGTTGAGAGATGCTCTCTCCAGCCCCTGAGCTCAATGGTGGTCGTGTGGAGCGGCCCCTTAAAGGTCCCCACCCCCTCCCTTCCTGTGCAGGAAGCTGAGAGAACGTGCAGGCGGCAGCCTAGACACACGGCCAGCCTGCATGTCTCTGAGTGCCACAGACACGCACCCCAGCTGTGATGGCCTCCCGGCAGTCCCCTCAGGGGACCCCCCCCAAAGGGGAGCTAGGGCAGCTAGCACTCCCAGGCTGGCAGCCAGGCCAGGAAGCGGCGGCAGGGCCCCTCCTGGACGGAGGCCGAGCTTCGTGACCTGCTGGGGCTCTGGAGCAAGGAGGAGGTGCCCCAGGTAATGGGGAGAAAGAGGCAGAACGCAGATGTATTCGCTCAGTGGCCGAGGGCCTGGCCGCCTGGGGTCACCCTGCCCACACTCCGGATCATGTACGCAGTAAAGTGAAGGAGCTGCAGCAGGGTTACGCCTGGGCCTGGGATGCGGCCAGCCGATCTTGGGCTGCCCCTGTCACTTGTCCCTTTTACAGGGAGCTCAGGGACATCCTGGGCCCCCGGCACACCTCCTCCCCTCCGGCCACGCTTGATACCTCGGCCGAGGAGCCCCAGCAGGCCCCGGAGCCGGAGTCCGCCCCAGAGGTAAGCCCCGCACCCCGGGGGCCTCCCCAGAGCCCACCCCTGGGGCACCAGAGGAGGAGGAGGAGGGGACTCCTCCTCTACTGACACCGGCCTGCACATCCTCCTGCCATCCCAGAGCAGCAGCCGGGCGTCTGCCCCCCGGGTGTCCCCCGACCGTGGGAGTGGACCTACAGGTATGTACCCCCCCGGTGTACACCCCTGGGGTTGAGGGGCGGGGGTAATAGATATGTGGCCATGGCCCTCCAGATGGCCATGGCCCCAAGGACAGCAGTGCCATGTCCCTCACAGGAGTGCATCAGCCCCTGCCCCCCACCCAAGCACGACAGTGCCATGCCTCATCCCCGGGGCTGGGGGGAGCGGAACCTCTAGGGTCCCCTGGGAGGAGGGGGTGGGACACCCCGCAGTAGCAGCAGCAGCATGTGATGGAGTGGGGGGAGTGCAAATGCGAGTCTCAGGCTAGATATGAGCAACCAGCTGAATAGCTCCCAGTGGCTAAGGATGACCCTGGGGCTACAACTGGCAGGTTACACCTCTGCCCTGGACAAAGAGGAGGGAAGAGCCAAGCTGGCTTTGAATCAGGGGCCACAGGTAGAGGCTAGGGGAAGGGAGAGCTGGAAGGCAGCCAGCCTGAGGAGGGGGAAAGCTACACCCCAGAGGGGCACCCCTCGGGATCTTCTCCCCAGGATGGGTTGGAAGGACTGTCTCTGACTGCTGTACTGTCACTTCTGGGAGAAACTGGGCATCTGTTGCCTAAGAAACCTCTCCTGTCAGAGACCCTGCTGAGTGACGTGAGAGTCACTCCCGCTGGGGGACGGGGTGCAGTGCAGGGGGACCCTTGAACCCCATCACAGCAGCATCTCCCAGGGACGGGGACGGGGAACCTGCAGCACAGGGGTGGGGGGACAAGGGCCATGGCTTGGGGCCCACACTAACGCCTGTCTCCACTCCTCTTTCCCCCCCCCACCCGTGTTCCGCAGCTGCACCATCGGAAGGACCGGAGAGCGCCGGCGAGGCTTCAGTGGTCCCGGAATCCCCTCCAGGGCCATCGCTCCAGGCCAGCCCCTCGGCGGAGGACCGACCGGCCCCACGGCGGGCAAGACGGCAGACCCAGAACCAGCCGCCGGCGACGGACCCCCAGCTGCTGGCCCTCCACCACCGGCAGGTGGAGGTCACGGAGCAGCGCCTGCGGGTGGAGCAACGCCGCCTCCACCTTCAGAAGCGGGCGCTGGCCTGGCGCCAAGAGGCATGGGGGGCCTACATGGAGACATTCAACCGCATAGCGGACTACCTGGCCCCCCATGCCGCGCCGGCTGCCGCTGCGCCCACCCTGAGTGCTCCACCCGCCGCGCCACCCACTGCTCTGCTCGTCGCCGCGCCGTCCACCATCGCCCCGCCACCAAGGGCCGTTCCGCCGACGGAGACCTGGGGCCAGCTGACACTCGCCGGACGTATATGCCAGTCCGCCCGGCCCCCAGCCAGCCCCAGACAGGGCTGCGGCCGAGGCGGGGCTCCTGGCCACACACCCCCAATGCCGGACTATAGGGGCGTGGGGCCCAGGACTTGGCCTCCCCCTTGTATATAGTTGGTATTTATTTATTTGTGCCCCCCATTTGCCCAGTCCCCCCCCATGTAAATAGTTCTCCCCTTCCTTGTAATCCCTGGTTTTTTTTGTTGATATATACGTACACTTTTCATATTTGTTAGTTAGAAGTTCCTGTATATAGTTTGTATTAGTTAGTTATAGAACAGAGTTGAAAGTAAACCAGTTTGATTTCACAAACAAGTGTCTGCTTTTATTTGTGCAGGAAAAGTGTGGGGGGGGTGCTGTTGGGTGCTCCGTCGTGTGGGCGTAGGGGCAGGGAGTGTTGTGGAGCATGGGGGGCGCAGTGGGGGGGCCTGGCAGCGTTCACCCCGCGGCCTCATCGAAGTGGGCCCGCAGGGCCTCCCGGACCCGGGTCCCTTCGGGGTCCACCTGGCGCCTGGGGACAGTGGGTGGCTGCACGTCAGCCCTGCCAGCCTCCACAGCCCAGCCCTGAAAAAAGGCCTCCCCTTGCTGTCCACCAGATTGTGTAGGGTGCTGCACGCACCCACAATCTAGGGGATGTTGGTGGGGCCCGCATCCAGGCAGGTGAGGAGACATCTCCAGCGCCCTTTGAGGTGGCCAAATGAGCGCTCCACCACCTGGTGCACGTGGTTCAGGCACTGGTTGAAGCGCTCCTGTCTGGTAGAGAGATGGCCCGTGTACGCGTGCATGAGCCAGGGCTGGAGGGGGTATGCCGCATCTGCGATGACGCAGAGGGGCATGGTGGTGTCCCCCACAGGGCTCTCCCGCTGGGGGATGTAGGTCCCCGCCTCCAGCCGGCAGCACAGGCCCGAGTTCTGGAAAACCCGGGCGTCATGGGTGCTGCCACGCCAGCCCACATAAATGTCCTGGAAATGGCCCCAGCTGTCCACCAAGGCCTGGGGAGGACCACTGAGTGGTAGCCCTTGCGGTTTATGTAGCGTCCTCCACTGTGCATCGGGGCGCTGATGGGGATGTGAGCCCCATCCAGAGCCCCGAAGCAATTGGGGAAGCCCAGGGTGGCAAAGCCCGCAATGGTGGCATCCGGGTCCCCCAGCCTCATGAGCCTGTGGAGGAGCAGGGCGTTGATGGCGCACACGACCTGCAGGGGAAGCACATGGGAAAGCACCAATGAGGGGTAAGCAGGGTGTGTGTGGCCCTCCCCTGCCAGGGCCCCCCTGCTCTGCCAGGGCTGCCTCCCCCCTCCCTTCGTGGGTCCTCTTACCTCCGTGAGGACAGCCCCAATGGTGGCCTTGCCGACGCCAAACTGCCGTCCCACAGATCGGTAGCTGTCTGGAGTGGCCAGCTTCCAGACAGCGATGCCAACCCGTTTATCCACAGAGAGGGCACACCGCATGGCGGTGTCCTGGTGCCTGAGTGTGGGAGTGAGCCACTGGCATAGCTCCATAAATGTCTGCCGGCTCATTCTAAAGTTCCTGAGCCAGCGGTCGTCGTCCCACTCCCCAAGCACCAGCCGCTCCCACCAGTCGGTGCTGGTGGGGTAGCTCCACAGCCGCCAGCATGTGAGGCGGGGGGGGTCGGGATGCTGCAGGGTTGGGGGTTGAGTCCTTCTCCCCTGCGGGCCGCTCCTCCTCCTGTGTGGCAAGGAGGTGCTCAGCTGCCTCCTGCATGGCATGGAGCAGGGCGAGCCCTGCTCCTGCAGGGGCGGCTGGGTGGACCTCTGGCAGCGGCTGCTGCTGCTGCTGCTGCTGCTGGGGGTCCACGACTGCGTCGCCCGAGGTCTGCGTGCTTATGGCTCTGCAGACCGTGTGCTGTGCAGACTGTGTGCGCCTGGGAGGGGCCCTTTAAGGGAGCGGCTTGCTGTTGCCTCAGAAGTGCTAGCCCGCCCTGTGACCGTGTCTGCAGCTGTGCCTGGCACCCCTATTTCGATATGTGCTACTTTGACGTGTAGACGTTCCCTCGCTGCGCCTATTTCGATGTGGTGCTGCGCAACGTCGATGTTGAACTTCGACGTTGCCAGTCCTCTAGGACGTGTAGACGTTATTCATCGAAATAGCTTATTTCGATGTCGCCACATCGAAATAGGCTACTTCGATGTAGGCTTCACGTGTAGACGTAGCTTAAGAGAGCAAACACCAAAAATGAACTAATATTGTACAGAGAGAAAGTTTTTTTAAAAAGTCACAATTTTTCTCCCTCAAATATACAACAAATATGTGAATCTCAGCAGAGACCCCTCTAACTAATTTTAATGACAATGGATGATATTTTTCTGGGGGAACTCACGAAAAATATATATTAGCACATACAGAATGAATGTGTTGGAGCAAATGCAGGGTTTTCAATGTGCAATTGGTGTAAGCATTTTTTTTTCAGAAGCATCTATTGTACATTAGGAATTTTGGCTGTGTACATTAAGTTTCAGAGCCTGTATTTTACTGCTGATGTAAACTCCACTGGAAAAGCTAACTAAAGCACCCCTAATTTTCCTTCATAACTCAGCTGAAGGGTTCTGCTGACAATACAAACCATTAAATAGTTCAAGACAATAGAACTTGAGATTAAATTACAATCTGGCTATTCAGTCTAGTAGCACAAATAGTTACAGTACATAAAACAGACAGAAAGCACTTAGTTCAAAATTTCACATAAAGTTTAGATCAACATTTCACAAGTATCTTATAAAATGCTGACTCTACATACTGCAGAAGGAAAAGGTCTGCCAAAATGGGAAAGCGAGCCTGCTACAAAATAATTATGCTTCAGAATAATAATGAACCTAAGATTGCATATAACTGATAAAACATTTTTGGGCGTAAATTTTCATTCACAAATTACCAATAGGTGCCTAACTCTCACTAACTTGTAATGGGAGTTAGGTGCTTAATTATGTTTTTGACACTGACTTTGCATTTTTTTAATATACATACATGTGGTTTCTTAGTTTAATAACTCTTATGTTTAGTCTTTTAATGGCTATTGCAAGGTCAGCTTTTAAAGACTGTATTTGTTACCATTACCAAGCAGGTAATTTCCATAAACCAATATAGTGCTATTTTTCCATCCCAGCAGTGATGTTGTTATGGTTGAGAATGAATTTCAGGGGTAAACCCTTCTTTTCATATGCTTGTAAGTTGTTGGCACAAATATTTGAGCTGACATTTCTCATATTTTAAATCCTAAAAACAAACTATTTATCTGGAAAGTTTAATAACGTTCAGTCCACCAACTAAGTGCTTTTTCCCTTTTAGAACATTAGGGCTACGTCTACACTAGGACACTACGTTGAAGTAGCCTGTTTCGACGTAAGAACTTCAAAATAGGCTACTTCGACGTGTATCGTCTACACATCCTCAAGGGCTGGTGCCATCGACATTCAACATCAAAGTAGCAATGGGGAACATCGAAAGGAGCCGCCCTGGAAGGAAATGCGGAGCGTCCGCACACACAAGTGCTCCCCGTTGAAATAAGGGGACAGCAAAGCCCCAAGCCACTCCCTTAAAGGGCCTCTCCCAGACACACTCACCCTGCACAGCATGTGATCCACAGATACGACAACCGGTTGCAGACCCCATGCACGCAGCATGGACCCCCAGCTGCAGCAGCAACAGCTGCCAGAAGCCCTGGGCTAAGGACTGCTGCATGTGGCGACCAGAGGGCCCCTCAGGGGCTGGATGGAGCGTCTCTCAACCCCTCAGCTGATGGCCGCCATGGAGGACCCCGCTATTTCGACGTAGTGGGACGTGGATCGTCTACACATGCCCTATTTCGATGCTGAATGTCGAAGTAGGGTGCTATTCCCATCTTCAGATGGGAATAGCGATTTCGACATCTAGCTGCCTAACGTTGATTTCAACATTGAAATAGCTCACGGCATGTGTAGACGCGACGCATACTATTTCAACTTTGTGCCAGCTACTTCAAAGTAGCTGGCTAGTGTAGACACACCCTGGAAGAAGCCCAGTATGTATGGACTTCATGAATTTTAATTTTCAAGCTCTGTATAGTATAGTGAGCTGCCCCAAATAGATATGAAATATGATCTTCACTATTCATACCAACAAAAACAGCAGACTCAAAGTGCGCCTTTAAAAATGCTAAAAGGAAATTAGTCTTTTTTTCAAATCTACATTTATACGGTGTTAATACAGAGATTTTTATAAGCCAAAAAAGTCAGTAAAGGAAGCAGTTACTTCCCTAGATTCTCTTACAATTAATGGCAATACAAAATGAAACCATCGTGTTATAACTGATCCATAGAACTGTTAGTAGTATTAAAGCTTTTGCATGGCACTTGTGCACTGCATTAGCAGAGATCATAGAAGACCCCAGATGCATTCCCATTCTCAGTTTCTGCTTTTCAGCATTCCAGTTGATCACAGAACCACTTATCTTCTGTTCTCATGCCTACTTTTCTGTTAGTGTTGGTTTTAAATACCTGAAAAGGATAAATATATATTTTATTTTATGTACATGCTCATATTTTATGTGCGTATATTAACAGTTTTCCTGTGAAATTTATTATTATAAACAATTATTTTTCTGGTCCCCATGAAGTCTTCTTTGGGCCAAGTATAGGGGGCTTTCAGAAAGTTTCTAGTCTGACGTATTTTTAAAAACTCATAACTTGGGTTCAATTCTTTATTTTCAGTATACTCCTCTCCCCCTTGACATCAGTGCACTTGATTCAGCACAGCTCTATTGTGGCAATGCCCATTTTGTGGAGGTCTTTGTCCCACATGCATGCCCAGAAGCTCTTCAAATGCTGTGATCCCCTTGTTTTAGTTGTAACAAAAACTGGGAAACAGGCAGAAGGGAGGCCTCATCAGTCCCCTTCTCTCTCAACATTGTAATAAACTGATATGTTGCAAAGGGATTCCCATCACTGTGTATAAAGAGGGTTCTAAACCACAAGTCTTATCCCCGTGAATACCCTCAAAGTCTCCACAGGATAGACTTCAGGCACTTCACTGTCCCTCGAGATTATGGATGAACCCCATTGTTTTGAGGTGCAGTTATTTTACTAGAATGAACGTGATGAAGACTAATCCCAGAACCAGACACTAAAATCTGCTAGGAAATGAAACTCTGAAAAGAATACCAAGTACTTTTGTTTCATTTCTGCGTTTCAGGGCAACACACTGTTTCTATTTAGGTTTGACTGTCTTTATGGATGGAAAGATGTAATTTCTGGCATGTAAACTGGTGATTTCTATGAAACCCATGGGGGTTAATATTTCTAGGAATTTCTAAGATGTTTTCACATTTAGGACTTGATCCAGCAAAATGCTCAGCCCTTTTGAGCAAGCTTGATTTTAAGTATGTCTGTAGTCCCAGTGAAGCCAATTACTTGATTAGCTCAGGCCATGTCTATCCTGTACACTAGTGGCAGTGCCATGTAAGATATGTGTAGCTGCTCACCACAGGGGAAAGCAGATTGCACCCACATGGTGGTATGTAACTGCACATGTCCAAGAAAGTCTGTGGCTTCAGGAAGCCTTCCCTGGTGCCTCCCTCTGCCAGAACTTTTCATGGCAGCAGAAGAAGGTCCAACAGCTTCCTGTTGTGGGAAAGGCTCTGCAGCAGAGAGCCAGTGGAGTCTTTCTCTGATTCCTCTTCCCTGGCAGAGCTATCCCTCACGTTTAGGGAGACAGGTTGTGTACGTACCGTACAGGCCACTGTATACAGTATGCAATACCTGTAAGCATATGATTAATGGCAAGGTGGTCAACATCATATAGGATCAAGCTCATAGAACCAAAATTATACTAGCTGGTTTACACATAAGTGAGAAGACAATGTCTGTGCCCCTGAAGAGTTTAATATCTCCATATGAATTTAAGATTAATTTGTTTGATTAAATTCCAAAACAAGCTTCTGAAACTGCTGGTAACTATATTTTAACATAACTTCGTCTTTTTAACCTATTTCCTAAGTTATCCCTGTACTTTTTTGAGATTGTTTTAATAGTCCCATAAATAAATGAGATTTTTCTTTTTCAGGTTATTCCAGCGCACACCTGCTGGCTTTAATTGCACTATAGCTGGTGCTGATTGTAAGTAGAGACTGGGGGTTTACTGACTGATTGGGTATCATTACATTCAGTTCTATTGTCTTTTTCCCTGTCAGTATTAGTCTTACAAGTTAAAAGGGACTGTGAGTCTGAGGGATTAGGGACTGCAGTGGAGGAAGAATCTTATGATCTGTAAGCAGAATGAGATATGGTGTTTCCTGGATGAAGACATCTGAAAAGAGCCCACATGCACCTCTAGAGCACAGCTGATGATTGTGACAGCCAAATTGCTGCAGTATGCAGCATGCAGGAGAATAAAATGTTTATAGGTGAGATATTTAAAGAGGTCACCACTCCCAAAGTGTGTGGGTTTGGAAGGTATAAAATAGAAGACAGTGCAGCAGATAAGACTTGGATTACTGTGAGCAAAAGAGCATAAAAAAGTCAGGGCCATTCAAAAGGGAAGGCAAGCCACGCAGTGAAACTGTGAAGCAGGTTCTCAATTCTACAAGAGCCTAAAAGATTACAAATAAGGAGGGTTAAATATATATTACATCTGTATTGTGTGTATATATACAGACACACACATTTACACATTGCATCAACACAGCTGGGAACAGCCCCCTCCTCATGAAAATGTTAGAAATGGAAACAAAAAAGGGACGATGGTTAATCTGGTAATTGTTGGGGACATGCTACTTTGGAATACAGAAGTATGGACATGCAGTTCGGACTCAGACATATTTTGCAAGGTGTTAAGAAATGTGAAAGGACTTCATGGGCTGACACTTTCCCAGAAGGACCAGAAGAAAGGCCCATAATTTTAGTTTATGTTGGCGACTACGGAGTAGGTAGAAGCTGAAAGAAGGCTTGAGGAATTGAGAAAGCAGATGGAGATTTTACAGAGAACAAACAGTGAAGTAGGTATTCAAAAATCTTTCCCTAAAGGCCAGAGAAATTAGTGGCCTAATCATGTAACCATTATTTAGGGAGATCAGAGTTCAAAGGAGGTTTTTGCCTTCATGAGGCTCACAGCATCAGTATGAAGGATTATTCTTTTTTTGAAGCAAGAGTATTAAATAGGGACTTCAGATAGGCATGCAAGTTCTAACATACATGCTAAATAGTTGGATCAGGGCTTCAGTGTTTGATCAGTGAGGCATAAGAGTACAGTACGGGTGAAGTTCCTTAAAAATCGGAATAGCCTAAATCAGTTCTGAAATACTGTATTTGAGATTCATAATGTGATAATATCACGTATGCAAGGGGCAAAGCTTGGCTGTAAGTAATTGCTTGGAAAAGATTATCATGGATGAAAATGGTAATATTTGATGATTAAATAACTTGTCTAAATTTCCAAATTCTAAGTTTAGAATTGTTGATTGAACTGCCAAACAGTGCTATAATTCCATGGGTACATAAGATTAATTGGCACACTAATAAAGATCTGTCTTTTAGGATACATGCTTGCATCTTCATATCAATGTCACTAGCCTAGAATATTACAGACCAAGACTGCCTCTGTTAGAAGATCTTCGGATAATTAGATTTATTATCTCCTGAGAATAACGTTTCATGTCAAAGTCACTCTAAGAATGGAAAACACTACCATCAAACTATTTCTATTTTGCTTTCCATAAATTCCTATTCTATTTCCCATTTTGACTAATACATTTACAATAGTTATCCAGTCTGTACTTTAGCTAAGGAACAGAAGCACAAATGTGAGCTATATAATGGATACATTAAAATTACTTGTGTGTATGATTTCATATCTTTCCCACACTATCAACATAGTACGAGTTTGAATTCCAAAAGTAAAAACTGTTGAGGCTAGTTATGCAATCCTGTAAAGCTATTTTTCCCTTTCTGATCAAACGGCTTTGATATAATCTTGAAATTGACTTCATGTTTTCTTTATGTATATTCACTTTAGCATTTCACTTTCCATGATCAGTGAATTCTATGCAGTTGGAGATCTAAATTTACTATCTTCAAGGTTTCCCAGTTTTATCTTTTGGTTCCAACATTAATATAATTCATATCTCAAGGGAAGACATTTCCCATTCGCAAAAAAGTTCCATTTTAGGAGACGTCTGAAAAGTTGTATTTCTTTCTGGAAAAGAATTCCCTGAAGAATTTAATATACTTTCTAATTAATATAAAAATATTGGCATTTCAAACTGACACAAAGATGCATTTTAACCTGTTCTTTTATAACTTATTTTAGTAGCAACTTAATTGATATGATCTGTTTCTGTAACTATTTTTATTGTGAGGTTATTTGAAAAATCAAAATAAAAAGATGTAATTTATATTATTTATATTTTAAAAACAAATCTTTGTAGCTTAAACAATTAAAAATAGAACTGATAGCTGAATTTACTTATAATTACTGGAAAAAACTTACACACACAATGGAGGTATGTTCCGTTATACTGTCTTAGTTAAAGAGTGTGAACATAATGAAGATGAAAGAAGGATGTACAGAGCTTGTTAGCATTAAAGAGCCAAAGACCTCTATGAGCCTTGAAGAAATTTCATATGTAAAGAAATTGGATGGAAATGGTTTAAGGCTAAAAGCTATGCTGGTTAAATGTGGTTCAAGCTCTTGGCTCAGGTTCTCTAAATTTTATTCAGGTTTCAGAGAGTTTAAGGCCATCTGCTCTAACCTCCTATATACCACAGGCCAGTCGGCTTCTCCCAGATATCCCTGCATTAAGTCCAAATACTTTATGTACACTGAAACATTGCAGCCCTCAGGAGACTGCACTGTGTACCTCAGGGTGAGAAGGAGACTAATGGGCCACCACTGTCTGAAGCCCTTCTCATGTAATGAACTGAGATGGATGATTACAGAATGTAAACAATGTCCATAATGCAAAGTAAAGCAAAGCAAAACAAAACATAAACAAAAAGCCAAGCTCCCTGTCAACCTGAATTGAAGGAATCTTCCTCCTGAACCACAAATCTGGTAATCAGTATGATCATGAACTTGGGAGCAAGGTGCAACAGCACCTAAGAAGATTACTTTTATTATATCTCAGAGCACTGTCCACCCCATGCACCTGTCCCATCTCCAGTTGTGGACAATCTGATGCTTCAGATCAGGATGGCCAAAACCTTCCCCCCACCACCTTCAACCACCTGCTGCCCCAGAATACATTCTAGACAGAGGTACCTGAGGAGAAAAAAGCCTCTTTGTGACCCTGGAAGCCAACTGCCTGCAGTGTTGAAACAGACGGAACACCTTGGGAATGTGAAGCTTTGAGCATTATGAGCATGTTGAGGGCAAGAGGATATTTTGTTCTCCCCAAGTTCCAAGAAGAAAGGGGACAGTACACAGACTCTAAGGCTTGATAAGTCCACTATGATCATCCACCTGATCTGTCCTTCATTCATAGGCTGCAGAATTTTCCCAGTACCTGGATTAAAGTCCCTCATTAGCAGATAAAAGTGGGTCTGTTCCACGAAAGCTCACCATTGAATAAATAATTTTGTTAGTCTTTAAAGTGCTACATTTCTGCTGCTTTGTTTTGTTGGAGTACAGACTAACATGGCCACCTCTCTGCTACCATTAGCAGATAGTTACACATAGAATAGATATATATGAATAGTCATCAAGTCACCTCAACCTTCTCTTAAAAAAAACTTAAATTGAGCTCCTTCAGTTAAATGGCTAGGTTTATTTTCCAGTGCCTGGATCTTTTTCATGGTTCTCCTTTGAGCTCTCTCCAGTGTGTTCACATCCTTCTCGAAGGGTGGCCTCCATAATTGGACACAGTATTAGTATTCTAGTAGCAGTGCTATGTATAAATGCAAGATAATTTCCCTGTTCCTACTACATAACCCACTTCTACTAGATATTAAAACAAAAAGCGGTCAAGTAGCACTTCAAAGACTAGCAAAATAATTTATTAGGTGAGCTTTCATGGGACAGACCCACTTCTTCAGACCATAGCCATACCAGAACAGAATGAAATATTGAGTCTGTTCTGGTATGGCTATGGTCTGAAGAAGTGCTACTTGACTGCTTTTTGTTTTGCTAGCATGGCTCCCTCTCTGTTTCTACTAGACATTTTTCTCCATATACTTACAAGGATTATGTAGCCTTTTTTTTGTCACAGCATTGGACTGAGAATTTACGATGAGGATTTATCAACAATGGTCACTAGATCCTTATCTAAGTCACTGGTTTCCAAATACAGATTCTCCCATCCTGTAGGTATAATTATGTTCATTCCTAGATATGTTACCATGCATTTGACTGTATTAAAATGTATATTGTTGGATTATGACCATTAAACCAGGCAATTTCAGATCACTCTAACTGTAACTCATCCTCATTATTTACCATCGCACTCATCTTCAAATTTTAACACCAAAGATTTTATATCTCTATCTAGATTTTGATAAAAATACTGAATAGCACGGGCACAAGATTAAGAACCAATTTCTGGGAAACCTCCTAGAAACAGTTGATTGATTTCTCACCATTCATAAAGACGCTTTGAAATCTGTCAGCTAGCAAGTTTTTAACTTCTCTTTCTTCTACGTGAAGTGCCCTGTGTGTGTTCTGTTAATTCTATATAATGCAATGTTTTATATGGTATAACGTCAAATGCCTTAGTATAATCCAAATATACTATAGAACAGAGCTGTCTTATCAAAGACACCTGTAATCCTCTAAAAAATAGTATGTTGGTTTTGACAAGACCTACCTTCCATAAAATCATACTGATTAGCAACAATTATATTTTAGCTTCTAATTTTTAATAGTGTTCTGAATTAAACAGTTCATTGTTTTATCGAGGACTGATCTCAGCCCAGGCAATGTAAAGCTACCTGGGTTATCCTTTTGATTCTTTTCAAATATTGGATCCACACTGAGACAACTCTCTGTTACTGAGACATCTCCAATCCTTTGGAATTTCCTCAGTTTTCCAAGATTTGTTACAAACTAATATGAGTGTTTTCAGAGCTCCTGTACTCTGAGCTCCTTTAAGATTCATTGGTATACACACGTCAGGCCTGTTGATTTGAAAATATATTACTTTCACAGATATTCCTCATACCTTTTTAAGTTACAAGTAGTAAGCTTTCTATTCTCTCGATAATATCATATGGGATGGATATATCCTTCTGCTTTTACAAAGTACAGAATCAAAACATATTAACTTCTTTGCCTTTTCTAGATCACTATTTACATTTTGGCCATCTGCATCTAGCTCCTAGTAGTAGGGACACCTTGTTGGGTTGGCACCAGAGTGGCAGTTGCTGTTCCTGGCCCACACATAACCCTGGCACAGTTCCTTAATCTTGCACCAGACCTGCTCTGCGGTCCAGGCTGGATGGCCACAGACGGCCAGGTGGAACCTTTCTTCAGTGGCCTCACACCACAGTGTGAGGAGGTCCCACAGCTCTGGCTCAGTCAAGGCTGGGGCCCTTCTTTTCCAGGGCCACTGCCCTTCCAGTCTGCTGTCATCTGAGTCTCCATAGCTGCCCTGGGTGGTGCAGGGGGGCTGGCTGCTGGCCATCTGCGTGCTGGTGGTCGCTTCAGAGGTGACAGTAGTCTGGGCGCTGCAGCTGAGCACATGGTGCCAGCCTCCACAGCCCCTGACTCCTGCTCTGGGGTTTCTGGGCCCTCGCAGTTTTGTCTGCTGCTGGAACCAGGAACCATAGATCCCACAGGGGCTTGATAGAGTGTCACCTGGCTTCAGCAGGGAGCCACCATGGTGGACTGCTTCTTCCAGAAGAAGCGGTCTGCAAGCGTCCACATGTGTTTTCTTCTGGAAGAAGCTTCCAAAAGAAGGAGATATTCCTGTTACGGAACAAGCATTAGGAATCCAGAAAAAGTGGTGTGTTCTTCCAGATTCCTTCCAGAAGAGTGCCTTGCTCATATGAAGGCTTCACAGATCTTCCAGAAGGAGCCAGTGTTCTTCCAGAAGATCTGACACATGTAAACGCAGCCTTAGTATATTCCTTTTATGAATCTACCCAGACAAGTTCTATTCAGAATACGAATCACAGACTCGCTGGCTGTTTCTACACAGAAAGTGGCATGCTAAAAAACAGCCCAAAATATGCTAATGAGGTGTGTATGTAAATTCCCGGCACCTCATTAGCATAAGGTCACATGATTTGGAGTCCGGAAGACTGTGAGAAAGTGGCGTCTGCAGAAACAGCTCCTGAGTCCTAGAAAATTACAACATGAATTGTTTAATGCTAATAAGATTTATATTTTGAGGGGTGGTGTTGATAATGGAGTTTACCCATAAAAATGAAGTCCTGGTCATAAATGATCATTTACACATAAAAATTTCTTTGTCACATGATGAATCTAGACTACAATAAAAAGAATGATTACAATCCCCCCAAATATTTTGTATGAATTTTCCATGCTTATTTCTTGTTGAGCACAGTTAATTGTAGTCCCAATCTTTTTTTCCCCCAGAAAGTTTGCTAATATCCTGGGGCTGGTGCTTGACTTGCTCAGTCAACTAAATATATTCATTCCTCAGTTTCTCCAAAGTAGAGAAGAAACTCAGAGGCTGCATCTACACTACAGCAACCTTTCAAAAGATGATTTTCTGGATGATCTCTTCCAGAGCATCTTCTTTCAAAAGAGCATATCCACACACAAAAAGATCTAAAGACCAATCCACTCTTTTGATAGAAAGCATCCACGAAGCCCTTGCTCCTTTAAAAGAATGGGCCAGGGATTGAAAAATCTGGCACCACAAGGACTGCTTTTTCAGAAAAAGGGGCTGCGGCACATTACACATGCATTTTTTTTAAATTGCTTTCGAAAGGACATGCTGTTCCTGATCCAGGAGCAGAAGACGGCTTCCAGAAGAAAAGCTGCATTCTTTGGATTTCAGATCAAAAGACCACAGTTTGTGCGTGGATGTTCCATGTGCTCTTTCAAAAAAGAGTGGGAATTTCTGAAAAACTTGCTAATGAGGACATGGCCAGAGTTATGAACATTTGGGAACAGAGGTTGTTTGCAACTCTGAAAGAACACATGATAAAAGTTGTCCAAAATGCCTTTCATCTTATCTTAGTAATAAAAAAACGGAGATCACAGTGAATAATATCACCTGCTGGCACTTTTCCTGACTCCAGTGTGTCTTCTCCCTCCATATTACTTTTCCTTTCCCAATCCTTTACTGCTTCACTTTCCAGCTCAGCAAAACAGCAAAGTAAAACTAAAATAGAAGAAGAACTCTGAATGATAACTCTTGTAGGCCTTCATAAATTCACTTCACTGATACCCTGCTCCTTGGCAAAGAAGGGAGGAGTGCTGTCCTCAAACTCCAGAGTATTAACCACCCTTTTACTTTCTCTTGCTCTTCTCACATGGTAAGTAGATAGGTGGTGAAAGAGCAGAACGTGGGATGGGTGAAATCAACTGTCAAAACTAAGTACAGGAAAATAAAGAGGAATGTAATCTGAATACAGAGGTAGATAAAGCCAAGGGACAAAAAGGTGATGAGGAGAACTAAGAATTGAGTAGAGGGAAAGCAGCCTGGGGACAAGAGAAAAGTGAATTAAGATGAAAGGTAATCTCAGACAGTGAGCAAGAGTCTGAGGGGAAGAGAAACAGCCAGAGAGAAAGGAACAAAGAACAGACAGACATGAGCATGAAAAGGGAAAGAGGAAGGAACAAAAGAGAGGACAGAAAAGTGAAGAGACTGAAAAGCCTGGGAGAGAAAAGGAAAGCAAGATAACTCCATACAAAGTTTAGAAATGTAAAAAGGAGACAAGCCGGCAGAAGAGGGGAAATTAGTAAGGGATGATTATGGTGCTGTTTGCTCCAGGTGTCTTGAAGATTGGTTTAGGGGGAGAGAGAAAGAAAAAGAGTGCAGGTAAGAAAGAAAGACTAGAAGAGTACACATGCAATTCACGTGCTGAGGTCAATTATAATGCAGAGGCACATACGATGGCTTCGGAAGAAGCATGGAATGAGGGAGTTGGGAAGATGTTAAAGATACAGCGCCTCATTAGCATAAATAGGTTTTGAATCACACACCAACCATGTAGATGGGAGCCTTTGCAAAGGACCCCCTGGACTTCAAAAGCCCCTTTTTCCTAAAACCAAATAGGAAGAAGGGGCTTTTGAAGTGTAGGGGGTCCTTTCCAAAGGCCCCTGTCTACACAAAGGGTGTGCAATTCAAAAGCAGGGCTTTCGAATCACGCATGGCCATCATTATGCTAATGAGGTGCTGCATATTCATGGCAGCATCTCTTTAGCATCTTCCCAACTCCCTCGTTACCAGGCCCCTTCCCAAAGGAGGGGGCAAGTGTAGACACGGCCGATATATATGGCAGAAGGAAGCTCAAACATTGGGCTTCATTTTTCAAAAGGCAACAGAAGACATTTTTCATGGGAGCCTTGTTAGTTCAGAGGCAATGGTTATGTACCTGTACTGTAAGTGTTGTGCTTGGAGGTGCCAGTGTAGAAGTATGTGCCGCTCAGACGTCTGTACTTCCAGCATTCTGAAGGTGGAGGACTTTGCTCAGCAGTACCTGTCAGACTGGTACTTGTGCTCTTTGGCCCCCTGTGTCACCTCCCAGGGCAGTGACTCATGCAGAGCTGCCAATTGGGGTAGAGGTGGCAAAAGGGGAAGTTGCCGATGGATCAAACAATTTAAAATGACCCAGATGCTGCTGCAGCTACTGCAACCGCTGCACCAGCTGAAGCCCCGGCACTTTAAATTGCTGCCACTTTTAGCCCCGCCGCCCCACACCTTCTGACGGAGGTTCCATCCTTCATGAGGTCCCAGAACCAAGCCCCACCTTGCACAGGGTCCCCACAATTCTGTTGACAGTACTGGATTCATGAGAGAAGTCCCAGAAAAGGAAATGGATAGAGTAGTTGGAAGGGGTACCAGAAGAAGCTGGATGGCATAACCTGATCCCCTGGTGCTTAGGACCCATTTCTCCATGATAACCATTTTTCAAACACCACAAAAGTGAAACAACCTGTCCCTGAACAGCAGTGATATGTCCAGGAAGTTCACGAAAAAGGTGGTACTCTTGATATGCAAGTCAAATTGGCTGCTTCCCTGAAGCTGGCAGAGGAAATGCTGCACAATTAAAGTTTGACCCAGAAAGTCTTCTTGTCTGTGACTTATCCCCCTTCTTGGAAATGTCTTGCCACGTAGCAAGATAGGATGAATACCAGAAATATTATTGTGAGTATGTTTGTTCCTGTTGCTGACCTCCATAATGACATCTCTTTATGGCTGCAGTATGAATCTCCAATGGAAGCAAAGTAACAGAAAAGCCCCTAAAAGAATGTTGTTTCATTATTCTTTCTCAGAAAATAAAAACCACCCCTCACAAGGTAAGCTGTCTGTGCTCTGTTGGATCTCAGGAGCAATGTTGAAGTCCTGCAAACATACAACCCTTCTCATTGTTACAGCTGAGATAATAGTTCTGGAAAAAGTGTCTGACATGTCTAGTACTTATTGTAACATTGTGGAAATCAAAGGGCCTTCTGCAATGAATTGTTTAAAATCTTCCCTGGAGGATTCTGGGAACCTATCAGTAAATTTGGACATAACCCTCACAATTTACAAAGTAATACTTAGATAATCATAGGATATAGAACTGGAAGGACTCCAAGTGGTCTTCTAGGCTAGTCCCCTGAACTCAATGCAGGACTAATTATCTGGACCACCCATGACAATTGACTGTCTAACTTGCTCTTAAAAAACCTCCAATGACAACCTCTTCCTGGACATATGTAACCTGACAGGAAGTTTGACCTAATGTGAAACCTAAACTTCCCTTTCTGCAATTAAAGACCATTGCTTCTTACCCTAAACTGAAAGGCTAATGAGAACTTTTTTTCCTCACTCGTTGAAAACCTTTTACTTAAAAACTATCACCATGCTTCTACTCCTTGTTACCCACTCTCAATCTTCTCTTCTCCTGATTAAATAAACACCATTTTTTCAATCTTTCCTCACAGGTCCTACTTTCTCGACATTTAAACATTTTGTTGCCCTCCTGTGGACTTTCTCCAATCTATGAACCGCTTTTCTGAAGTGGGGCGCCCAGAACTGGACACAACAGTCCAGTTTAGGTCACATCACCATGGAGTAGAGCAGAAGAATTATTTTGTAGCTTGCTGTCAACTGTCCTGCTAATATATCAAGTGGGGTTGACAGCCACTGTAGGCCCTGTAGCAAAGTGGGAAGGGGACCCAGCTGTGTGCCAAGGAAGGGGCAGCAGCAGTCGCCCTTAGCATCACAGGAACAACGTCATTGAGCTCCCCACAGCCATGTGGAGCGTAGAACAGCTGTACCAGCACTTCAAAGGGGCCCAGAGCTCCTATTGCCACTGTTGCCAAAGCAGCAGCAATGGTGGAGGACAGAGCTCAGGGCACCCTTGAGAGGCTGGGCCCTGAGGCAACTGCCCTCTTCCTCCCACCCAGCATTGGTGGGCCTGAATACATCCTAGAATAATATTTGCATTTTTTGCAGCATCGTTATAGTCAGCTCATATTCAGCTTGTGATCTACCATGATTCCCTAGATCTTTTTCTGCAAAATACTCCTTCCTAAGCAGTTATTTCCTAATTTGCATGTCTGCAAATAATTTTTCTATTCTAAATGGACTGCTTTGCATATGCCCTTATTGAATTTCATTCTATTTACTTTAGACCATTTCTCAAGATCGTTTTGAATTTTAATCTTCTCTAGGAAGAAATCTGCAACCCTCCCTGTTTGGTATCATCCACCAACTTTATACATCTCATCTCTATGCTGTTATCTAAATCATGGATGAAGATACTGAACTTAAACAGACTCAGAACCAACTCTTGCGTGACTCCACTTGATATTCTTTTCCAGCTTGATTGTGAATCACTGAAAACTACTCTTTGGGAATTTTTATTTTTTTCTACCAGTTGTGCATCCACCTCATAGCGTCTCCATCTAGGTTATGTTTCTCTAGTTTATTTATGAAAAGGTTATGTGAGACAGTAACAAAAGCCTTCTTAAAGTCAAACTATACCACATCTAAGCTACGTCTACACTGGAACGCTACATCGAAATAGCTTATTTCAATGTAGCAAAATCGAAATAAGCTATTTCGACGACTAGCATCCACTCATCCTCCAGGGCTGGTGCCGTCGACATTCAACATCGACGTAGGACAGCACTACATCGAAATAGGCGCCACAGGGGAGCGTCTACACACAAAAGCGGCCCAAATTGAAATAAGGGTGCCAGGAAAAGCTGTGGACAGGGTCACAGGGTGAACTAGCACTTCTGGGGCAACAGCAAGCTGCTCCCTTCAAGCCCCCTCCCAGACACACTCAGCCTGCACAGCATGCAGTCTGCAGAGCCACAAGCATGCACACCCCGTGTATGCAGCATGGACCCCCAGCAGCAGCAGCAGCAGCAGCAGCAGCAGCAGCAGCCAGAGGCCCACATATCCACCCCTGGAGCAGTGACCGCCCTGCTCAGTGCCAGGGAGGAGGCAGCTCAGCATCTTCTATTCGAGGAAGATGAGCTGTCCTCAGGGGATGAAGAAGCAGCCCCAGACCATGCTGCCCTCCCAGCATCCCCCCGCCAGACACGCCACCGGTTATGGAGGTACCCCACTAGCACAGACTTGGCAAGTAGGACAATGACCGCTGGCTCTGGAATTTCCAGATGAGTAGGCAGACGTTCCTCGAGCTCTGCCAGTGGCTCACCCCTGCCTTACAGCACCAGGACATGCCCATGCGATGTGCCCTCACCATTGAGAAACAGGTCAGCATTGCTGTCTGGAAGCTGGCCACTCCAGACAGCTACCGATCCGTAGGACAGCTGTTCGGTGTGGGCAAGGCCACTGTCGGGGTTGTCGTCATGGAAGTAAGGGGACCCCAGGGGGAGGGATAGCCCGGGGGAGGGGGTGCCTCGGGGGAAGGGGGAGCTCAGGGGGGAGCTCTGGGGGGAGGGGGAGCCTGGGGAGAGGGCCAGACACACCCTACACACCCCTCACGGGTGCTCTCACGTCCTTCCCCTGCAGGTGGTCCACGCAATCAACGCCCTGCTCCTCCACAGGCTCATGCGGCTTGGGGACCTGGATGTGGCCATCGCGGGGTTTGCCAGCCTGCGCTTCCCTAAGTGCTTCAGGGCTCTGGATGGGACCCATATCCCCATCTGTGCCCTAGAGCACAGTGGAGGATGCTTCCTGAATAGGAAGGGCTACCATTCCGTGGTCCTCCAGGCCTTGGTGGACAGCCAGGGCCATTTCTTGGACATTTATGTTGGCTGGCCAGGCAGCACCCACGACGACCGGGTGTTTAGGAACTCAGGCCTGTGCCACCGGCTGGAGGTGGGGACCTACATCCCCCAGTGGGAGATCCCTGTGAGGGACACCACCATGCCCCTTTGCCTCATCGCAGACACGGCGTAACCCCTCCGGCCCTGGCTCATGCGCCCCTACACAGGCCATGTCAGTTCTACCCAGGAGCGGTTCAACACCCACTTGAACCATGTGCGCCAGGTGGTTGAGCGGACTTTCAGCCATTTCAAAGGGCGCTGGAGGTGTCTCCTCACCCGCCTGGATGCAGGGCTCCCCATCATCCCCCAGGTTGTGGGCGCGTGCTGCACACTCCACAACCTGGTGGAGAGCAAGGGAGAGGCATTTGTGCAGGGATGGGCTGTGGAGGCTGGCAGGGCCTATGCCCACCCACCCGCTGCCCCCGGTCACCAGGTAGACCCTGAAGGGATCTGGGTCCGGGAGGCCCTGCAGGCCCATTTTGAGCAGGCTGTGGGGTGAACGCTGCCAGGACCAGCTGCTGGTGAGCCACTCACCGCCCCCCCACACCCCGCACAACACTACCTGCCCCCATGTCCACACCACTGAGCACCAGAGAGCACACAACCACATATTTCTATTTTGTAAATAAACCAGAACCTTGTTGAAATCAAACAATGAACTCTTGCATTAATGGAGGAACTATGTACATGGGGCGGGGACAGCTACTAAAGGGAGGTGGGACAAGTCAACTATTTACAATTAATGGAGGAGAATATGTACAAAGTGGGGTGCCTGGGGGGCTCAGTCTTTGGCCTCCTTTGCCTCTACTGTCCTGCACCTGGCATTGGGGGGTGAGACCCACGTCTGGGCCTGAGGCCCCGTCGAGGCTGGGTGGGGGCCGGGAGAACTGGCAGATGTGGCCAGGCTGGTTCATGATGCCTACGGTCCCCCTCTGCTGCAGGCTCCAGCACAGCTGGTGGAAGGCAGCTCGGAGGGACAGCAGGTAGAGCAGCGGGGGCAGTCATCTGCTCTGCGATCCGCTCGAAGGTCCTCATGAAGGCCCCCCAAGCCTCCTGGCACCAGGCCAGCTCTCGCTCCTGCAGGTGGAGCCGCTGCTCCTCCATGTGCAGGTGGCACTCCGAGACCTCCACCTGACGCCGGAGGCTGGTGAAGAGCTGGCGGTCAGCGGATGCCCGGGGGTGGCGCTGGCAATGTTGGGCTCGTTCTGGGGCTGGTCTCTGCTCCGCTGCTGGGATGGCCTGCTGTGACGGCCCCGGTGGGCTGTCCGGCATGACGGATGCAGCGCCTGTGCTCTCGGGGCCCTCAGATGGTGCGGCTGCAGAACAGAGGGGGGGAGAGCGGAGACAGCCATTAGTCTGGGCCCTGACCCATGGCCCATGTCCCCCCACCCCTCTGCTGTTGGTTCCCCATCCCCTGTCCCCCAGAGATGCTGATGATGGGTGTGGTATCCCCCCCAGGGGGGACCCTCTGGTTCTGCTCCCCCTCCATCCCCAGGGATGGGGCATGGCGCTGTCCTGGGAGGCAGAGGCTTATGGACTCTTCTGAGGGACATACCACTGCTGGCCTCAGGGCCGTGGTCAGCTGGGTGTGTGGAGGGCCCTGGTCATGTCCCTTGTCCCCACCCTTTAACCCGGGGGTGTGCACCAGGGTACATACCTGACTGTCCGCTCCCATGGTCGGGGACACCCATCAGGCGGATGCCCTGCTGGAGCTGTGGGAGGGGAGATCGGAGAGGAGCCCCCCCGTCACTGGAGGCCTCCTTCTCCTCCTCCTCTGTCCCAGGAGTGGGATTCTCTGTGGGGCCCCAGGGTGCAGGGCTGGCCTCTGGGCTGGCCTCTGGCTCTGGGGCCTGCTGGGGCTTGTTGACCGATGTGTCAAGGGTGGCCAGGGAGGAGGTGGTGTACCGGGGGCCCAAGATCTCCCTGAGCTCCCTGTAAAAGGGGCAGGTGGCAGGTGTGGCCCCAGATCAGCTGGCCATGTCCCAGACTCTGGCGTAACCCTGCCGCAGCTCCTTTACCTTACTCCTGACGTAGTCAGGAGTGCGGACAGGGTGACCCCGGGCAGCCAAGCCCTCAGCCAGCCAGGCGAACGCATCTGCATTCTGCCGCTTGCTCCCCATTACCGTTAGCACCTCCTCCTCGCCCCAGAGCCCCAGCAGGTCCCGGATCTTGGCATTGGACCAGGAGGGGCCCTTCTGCCTCTTCCCCCACTGGCTGGATGGCTGGAAGACTTGGGTCCCCTTGGGGGGGTGCCCTGTGGGTGCTTGGGGGGCTGGCTGGCTGCCATGGGTACTGGGTGGTGGGTTGGGGCTTTCTGGAGGGCGTGCAGGCTAGGCACATGTCTGTGCTGCTGCCTGCACCCTCTCAGCTTCCTGCCACAGGAAATAAGGGGGCAGGGAACTTTAAGGGGCTGCTGCACAAGGCGACCAGAGAGCTCTGGGGCTGGACAGAGCATCTCTCAATGCCTCAGCTGATGGCTGCCATGGAGGACCCCGCTATTTCGATGTTGCAGGATGCGGATCATCTACACATGCCGTACTTCAATGTTGAACATTGAAGTGGGGAGCTATTCCCATCTCCTAATGAGGATAGCGATTTCGACGTCTCGCCACCTTACGTCAATTTCAACTTCGAAATAGCACTCGGCACGTATAGATGCAGCAGGTGCTATTTCGAAGTTGGCCTGGCTACTTTGAAATAGCTGGCTAGTGTAGACGCGGCTGTACTGTTTTCCCCCACATGATTTGTTACCCACTCAGAGAAAACTACAAGCTTAGTTTGACATGATTTGTTTCATCAAATCAGTTCTGACTGTTCCTTAGACTCAAATAATAGTGCTTCCTAGGTCATAATGAGCATTTGTAATAATGAGGCTGAATACATTTTTCTTCCTATCAAATATAACCTTAGACTCTTTAATGTTAGGCATAGATTTATATCTCCCCTGCTGTAGTCTCTTGTCTGTCTCTGTTATAAGGGACTCAGGGGTGGAATAGGAACAGAAGGGTTTCAAAAATGAAATAGCAGTAAGGGAGGTGGGGTATACTGCAATGTCTTGGTGAGTTCCAAAAAGGCTTTATTTGTATTGAGAGCTATCTGCCCTAGCACTGAGGACTAAGGACTGTCCACTGACATATGGTTCTTCTATTGAACAAACAAAACAATTCACCTCAGAAAATATTGATATAACTTAAAATCCTCAGGCACTGGAGGGGAGGAATTTAGTGAGTTGCAGTCATCCAAGGAGAAGGAGAAGCAGGAGGAAAGGCGCAAACTAAAACTCAGCTCTGAATCACTGGGGTGGTACCATGGCAATTCTAATTCAATTACCAGTAACAAGAGGTGGGGAAAGTACCCAAAACGTTACTGGAGTAAAAGTACAGCAGCTTTCACCTCTGGATACTTGAGTACAATCTAGCTGGGATGCGTGTGCATTCATGAAGATCCAAGTAGTCTTCCAGAGGCATACCAGTAACTTGCACTTACATACATTTCCCCACCCCCCACCCCGCAAAGCAACTGCACTCTTACTCAAGTAATTTTTTGGTACTTTTTCCACTTCTGTTAATAACAGAGCTCAAGAAGGTACAAACAAGCTAGCTGGATACCAAGATTCAAATCTGGCTGACTTCTTCCTTTTCCTCTGGTACTTGCATTTCGAGGAAGCGTTATAAGAAAGGCTGCTAAAGAGACAGATGGGAAGGGAAGGCTGTGGGAAGGCAATTGTTCCCTTAAGGCATGCTGATCTCCAAATTTGGGAAGTTTTGGTTTCCTCATCTTTCTGCTTATGTTACTGTGTCCTCATTTGTATGTATAACAATTTTCTCCTGCTGAGCAGACCTTACTGCCATTTGCTGTCTTTTGTTCTGCCTCACCATCCCACTAGTTTACACAGAACTACTGTGAAAATAGTTCCTTTTGCAGTTGCATATCAATCTCACAACGTGTAGAACAAATGAAATAATTACTTACGGGTGTATTTTTGGCTGAAATCGTAAATCAAAGAAGATTCCCACTCTTGAGTTTGTGCAGCTGTGTTTGAACTCACAGTTCTAAGCCCCTGTACTCCACAGGGGTTTCTTGTGTTACCCCTGCTGAGGTATTTATGGAGGCCTGCTCCTCTACCACTCAACATTCAACTCTCTTTGCAATAGAGGTAAAGATAGTTTGATAACTGTCAATTAAAAATAAATGAATTGGAAGTTACAGAATCCTCACATTTGACAGGAGGGAGTTGAAAAGTGGTGAGCTGCAGAAATGTATATTGTAAAAAAACAGCAATTATAGGTAACTACAATTTTCTCCAGAAAGCAGATTCCTACTCTGGGAAGTAAAAACTCCACAGATGTCTCTATTTATAAACAAAAGCAAACCCCACACCTATACAGAGAATTATGAAGGTCAACCTACCTTGAGCTGAAAGAATGTTTTTTTCTTCTGCAAGGAGGTTTTTCCTTCTGAGTGGGTGTGTTTGTAAATTCAAAGAAAACAGAGACTTCCTAGAAATAAACATGTTTCTAGTCCAGAAATATATGTACTTTTACCCTGCTAAATAAAACATAGGTTCCATCATCTAAGTATCTAAACAATACTGTTTTGTAAGTATATTGAGAGAGGAAAATGTAGCTGCCTTGCAAATCTATTGGATTAACACAGATAGAAGATTAGTTAGCACAGGATGAATGACTGATTGATAATAAAATCATCAGTACCTCCGAAATAAATTTTTGGATGTATCCATAGTATCACTTTATCTTTAAATAATATAGTATAATATGCATCAGCTTTATGCTGCATATAATCTTAAGATACTGCCACAAGCCTTTCATGTAAGAAACCTGACCTCACAGATATTAAGTCTTAAAAGGATCCTTTATATGCTTAGGTCTTTAATTCATTGCCAGCTCATCACACAGGGTAAAGGGCGGTCCAAAGGTCCCCATCTCAGCAGATTCTTCACATTGTGTCCTGTAAGGTATCAACGTCGGTGAAGGCTTAACTTTTCTTATCTACACCATCCAAAGCCAGAAGAAACAAAAATTCATCTATCCCAATAGTCTTCTACTGACTGAGAAATATAGTTAGGAAACCTATGAGGATAGCTATACTGACAACAGCATGTTGATAGTCTGACCACCCCAGATGACTTTGTTAATTGCCACCCAGAGAGGATTGCAAGTGATTTTCTATCTCTGTAACAATAGCTTGTAAAAGAAGAAGATACAAATCCCCGCTCCTGTTCAGAAGGGACATATAAATGCAGCCAATTGAAAATGCAGAGGTACTAACATGCATATTCAGCACCTCATTTACACATTGGCAGCCACTCATCATTCTGGAAGAGCTACTTTTGAAATGCAAAATGGCCGTGTAGACAGGTTCCTTTGAAAGGAAGCCTCACTTTCAAAAGCACTCTTCTGCCTAATTTTTTTCAAGAAGATGGATGCTTTTGAAAGCAGGGCTTCCTTTCAAAGGAACCACATCTACATAGCCATTTTGTGTTTTGAAAGCAGGTCTTCCAGAACGGCAAGGGGCCGTCATTGTGCAAATGGTGTGCTGAATATGCACATTAGTGCCTCATTTGCATTTTAGATCAGCTGCATTTACATGCCCCTTCTGAAAGGGAAAGGTAGTGTAGATGCAGACTAGATGTGGTTATTCTAAGTGATGTTTCAAGTCCATGCTACTTGTTGGAAAGAATCTGCCAAAAGTTACCTCTGTATTCTGAAAAGGATCCAGGCTGGATCCAGCCTCCCGCTTAATTTGATCTGGCCCTTGACAAGCCTTGGCACCTTGGTTCAGAAGCCCAGTGATTCTGTTACCCCATGCATAGCTGAAGTCTGAGCACTAGCTGGTGGGAAAGGGCAAGTTCCAAGCTGACTGTGGCTATGGCTACACTCAAGAGTTTTGTTGACAAAACTGGCATTTTGTCGACAAAACCTGTGGATCATCCACATTCCCAAGGTGTTCTGTCAACAGTAAATCAACAGAATGCATCACTCTGTTCACTATATTCTGTCACTCTCTCAGGAGGCAGAATGCCTCTGTCAACAGATTATCTGAACAAAAAGATGCCCTGGATGTTCCAGGGGCCCTCTGTCGACAGACAGGGATTCTGGGACACCAGGCAGCCCTGTCTGCTGTGCTTCCATCTGCACTCTGTCTACAGAGCAGATCACTCTTTCGATCCACTTGACAGTCTGGCTGCGATCTGTCAACAGAAGTTTTGCTGGAAGATATCTTCCAACAGAAACTCCTTTTGAGAGATTGCTGTAGTCGAGACAGCCTGTGAGTGAGGGTTTTCTGGTTGGTTTGGGTTGTTGTTGTTATTTAAGGGGTATGAGTGTCTTCAAAGGGAAATAACAGGTACCAACGGTCTCTTTAATCTACTAGAGAAAGGCATAACCAGAATCAATGATTGGAAGTTAAAGCCAGACAAAGCAAAATTAGAAATTAGATACAATTGTTTAGTGGTAAGGGTGATTAGTCGCTGGCACAAACCATCAAAAGAAGCTTCTCCATCTCCTAATAGCTTGAATCCAAGAGCAGATGTCTACACTGTAGTAAAAAACATGTTCTTCAGCTCAAAATAGGGATATCTGGGTAAAATTCTATTATTTGTTATACCAGAGGTCCAAATAGATGATCACATGGTCCCTTCACACCTTAAAATGTATGAATCTATTTAGTTATGAAAATTTAATTGCTTATGTAAAGGTTTGTGCAAAAATGGCTACATATTAAAACCCATTCATTACCTTCTTCATCTATTAAAGTATGTACTGGTAGGCAGTTTCTCAGAAATCACTTATCATCAGGATTTTTGTTGAAATGTCCCATTGCTAAATATAAATAATTGTGGAATACGTTATGGCTCACAACGTTGCTGTTAATTTAAATATTAGTCATGCATAAAGACATTAAATAATTTAATAAAAAAGTTTTCACTGCAACACACAAAGAGGTCAACAAGCTTTCTGAGGCCAAAATTTGAACTTTTCATCTCTATGTATGGTCCAACTGCCAGTGATACTTTTTAAAGCACTAATAGTCCTACTTACAACTGCGTCATTCATAAATAAATAAAGATACAGAGCTGTACCACTTAGTTGGTGGTTGGTAGCGCTAGCTTGTTTTCTGTTAATCCACATGTGACATGGCGTTCAGCAAGCTCCCAGCTGCATGAGTTCCTGCCTCATGTGCCAATGAAAATTGGCTCACATGCCAGTCTTGGCATCCGTGCTGGGGATGGCTGAGACCTGCAACAAAATTTTATACAGATTTTATGAGAAATCACAGCTAAAAAGTGAGCTGGCCCAACAAGGTGAGCATTCTCATGGGCGATACTGAATAAATGGGCACGTCACCAGGTACAGAGCATTTCCACTCCCCAATCTGAGTCTTCTAGAAACAGGTGAAATCAAATATATGTTGATATTTAAACCTTTTACATAAAACATGTTATATAATACTTTCTTCTTCTTTCCATATTGTTTGTGTTTCTCTGTCTTGTCACTATCGGGCATTTATCATTTCTTTCTCCCCCACTTTTTCCTGAATACATTTGCCTGTAATGATGCTCTAAGGTATAGAGCACATTTCTAGTTGTGCCTCTATCTACAGGCTCAACAAAACAACAGCTAGCCCCTTTAGAGAAAGATCTTATGGCAGCTCTTAAGATGTGTTGAAGCAGAGATATGTCCTATATATAGGGCAACTTCCTGATAATACTGTTAACTTCAGTCATGCTTCTTTGGGAGAGGAGCAAAGAACACTCGACTTTTTTGCTCTGTGTTTATATAATGTCTAGGGCATGGGTTGGCTCCAGAGCCGCATGCGTCCCTTTAAGGAGTCATTTGCGCCTCCAGACGCTGCCACCACTGACTCCTCTTGAGGCTCCCTGCCCTGAAACTGCTGAAACAGCACAACTAAATTTAATTGGTTTAATGGCCGGCAGGGCAGTGGGAGGGATCCAGCCATTAAACCAATTAAATTTAGTCCCATTATTTCATCAGGGAGCCACTCATGCTGCAGGTGGGGGAAGTGCTAAGCCCACAGAAGAGAGTCTTCCCGTGTAGGAGCTCTGCAGCCCCGCTGAGAAGGAAGAAGAAGAGGAGGCAGTGGCCATGAAGGAGAAGCAGCAGCATGTGGAGCTGCTGAGCTGTACCACCTCCTGCTGTCCAAGCATGAGCACATGCATCAGTAAAATGGGCTCCTGCAGGTCAAGCTTTATAAGACTCTCTGCAAGAAGGCTGAGGAGCTGCCCTGCATGCAGCTGAAGGAGTTTGTTGGCTGAGGTGGGTTAAGCCTGGGAATGAGGGTTTTGGGGCTGAGAGGGGTTAAGCTTCTGTATGGAGAGGTGGATTTGTGGGCTAAGGCATCTAAAGTCTGGAGATGGAGTGAATTTGTGGGCTGAGACAGGGTAGAGCCTAGAAATGGGGTTTGGAGGGTTGATGCAAACATTGCGCCTTGTTGCTTAAGAGCCTATCCCCAGGCACCACATTTTCCTTGTCCTCATTTGCTCTCCAATCCAAGGGTGAAACTATTTTAAGCTTTCTAACTGGTACAAATCATTGTGTGTGCACTGTTCTTAAAATAGGAGTTACAAAAAGTATGGTTTGATGTTATTTATTAAGGACTGTTGGCCCCTTCGGGTTCCTGCACTTCATGGTGGTTTTCTTGTGTGCCTCAGAGACCCATGGTGGCCCCTTCACTGCCTGGGGCCTCCCAAAAGCAACAGAGAGAGAGCCGTGTTAGTCTATATACTATCAAAACTGGACTGCTTTTTTCTCCCAAAGGCAAGAGTCTCTGCTTACTGAGCCACATTCATCATAAGCAAATCCAGAGTGGGGTTAAGGTGGACCTTTACAGGTTTCAGGCTGCTCCTGTTGGCCCAGCATGGCAGCCTCCCAGGGGAAGGGTTGAGTGAGTCCAGAAACCACCCACCCACTGCCCTGGACTCTGGCCTAGGGTCCCTAGGAGGGAAAGACAGCTAGTAGAGTTCTTGCCCTGCCCCACTATAGCATCCTCTCCCTGAGCCACTTCACCAACCACTTTCCTCTGCTACTGCTGTGCTGTGCTGTGCTGTGCTGTGCTGTGCTGTGCTGTGCTGTGCATCCTTCAGCCTTCTTCTCCCAGTGTGCCTCCTAGCTCTCCTCCCCTGCTGCTTGGGGGAAGCCTTTTATAGGAAGTCCAGAGGCCTTAGCTGGCTGCAGGTGCTTGACTAGCCCCTTTGCAGGCTGGCTCCAAACGAGGCCACAGCTGTCTGTTCTGACTGGGCTTAGTTAGGGAACAGGAAAGAATTAACCCAACTCCCAATAAATCTGCCTTCTATGAGGGCTTTGCAGGGGGGCAGGGATAGATCAGTGATTTGAGCATTAGCTTATTAAACCCAGCTTTGTGAGTTCAGCCCTTGAAGGTGGACATTTAGGGAGCTGGGGTAAACAAATTAAATATAAATAAATCTCTCAAGCATGGCAATAGGCCCTGTTGTGAGAGCAGGGGACCAGACTCAATGACCTCTAAAGGCCCCTTCCAGTTCTATGAAATAGGTGTATCCCCAAATATCAGGACTTTGCAGCCTGTGGTCTGGCACAACAGGTAGATTAAAGAAACTCCTGCATGTGTATCACTGAAAAATTTGGGTTATTTACAGTACCTATTATTTATTCAGCATGTTGTAGACATAGCTGATTGTTTTCAAACAACTATTTTCTTTTGTGTTTTGACTTCGGTTTTACAGGACTCCTCATACTGGCCCTCAAAATCCTTATTTTGATGTGCGACTATTAGAAAATGTTGCTACCAACAGTGCTGCTTTGTTACAGTGTCTAAGAGAGCATAGTCCTAAATAACTGAGTCTTCTCTCCAGATACTGTATACTCCACATTTTGTTCGGAATATTCCAAATACCAATCTGTCTCAAGTAAACATCTCATTTCTGTTTTCCTTCCAGTGGACTACTTCCCCAAGGTTGTGGTCACCATGAAATAAGTAACAGGGCTGGCTTCACACTCTCTGATAATTCAGCGTTCAACAACAAATAGACTGGTCTAATAAGGTAATACTACAGCCAATCTGTCACCTTTAAAGTCCAGTTTTATAGTAGTCTATTGTCCCCATTTTCACACCTTTTGCATCTGAGTCTCCTTCTGGGATAATGAAAGTCTCTATCATGAGGTTCTACACGATTCCGTCAAAATAATCATAGAAAGTGCATAATTTCAAATTGCTGATTGGAACATAGATACTAGCAACTGCAAATGTGTTTCTCTAAACTGGGAATGTAATAAAAATTAAATGCAAATTAATATATAAATGCACTATGATGTTTGAGATATGACACCAACAAACAACATTAAATTCAAAGTTGTTGTTCCCACAGCAATTTTACACTTACTGGTATGTATAGTTTTGCACTACGATACTTCTAACACAGTGTAATGTTAACATTAATGCCTTTACTGTATATTTCCAATGGCTACATCTACACTACAGAGTTGTGTCAACAAAACTGGCAATTGGTCGACAAAACTCATGGAGCATCCACATTGGAAAGGCGTTCTGTCAACAGTAAATTGACATAATGCAGCACTTGTGTCGACAGCATCCTGCCATTCCCCCATGAGGTAGAACACCTGTCTCCACAGATATCTGTCGACCGAAAGCCAGTGTAGATATTACAGAGGGCCTTTTGTTGACAGAAAAGGTCTCCATGGTGCCAGCCAGCTGCCCTGGGGAAAGCTCTATCCACAGCAATCAGAGATCTATGGTTGTGTCCTCTGTCCATTCTCAAAGGTGCAAGGGGCCCTAGAAACCCCGTGGCAGGAAGGAGAGAGCATGGCAGCAGTAGAGGCACAATCTCCAATCATCCACACCCTCGCAGACACTCCAGATGATTCAGCCTGCACAGATGCCCAAAAGCCAGACACCCATGGCCCCTCTAGGTCCTCTGGGGACCAGCCAGAGGGGTCCCAGGACCCATCCCAGGTCACAAAATGCCAGGCCCCTTCCTGGACCAGGCCTGAGATCCAGGACATCCCGGCCATGTGGGGCAAAGAACATACCCTCCTGGACCCCTCAGCCAATCAGAGGAATGCCCCCACCCACATCTGGCTGTCCACTGTCCTGGCAGCATGAGGCCACCCTGCTCACATCATGGAGCATGTGAAGGTGAAAGAGCTGAGCCAGGGGTACACCTGGGCCCGTGATGCACAGTGCAGATAAGGGGTAGAACTGGCCACCTGCCCCTGCTACAGAGTTCTCAATCACCTCCTGGGGGGCAATGACACATTCCCCAACTGCCACCATGGACACTGCAGAGGAGTCCTCCCCCATCTCCCACAGCCGGAGGAGAAAGGGGAGGAGCACTCTGGGACCCAACCACCACCACAGCCAGAAGCAGACACGTGGTGCAAGGCCAATGGAAGCAACCTCACCATCACAACATCAACATATATAGCTGCAGAGACAGTGCTCTATCAAATAGAAAATTTATGGAAATATATTTTGGGATTTGGTTGTAGCTTCTAAGGTATCTGTCTTTGAATTCTGCAGACCTTGCATCTGAAAGCTCCACCCTTGGTGGGAGGTTACACACTTCATCACTTCTGTAAGCTAAGCTTATTTCATCCCATCACTCAGTTTCCTTTGTGCCACCCTTGCATCGCCCCCTTTTAAGGGATTCCCTGAAACTCCTTTCCATCTTCTCCCTTCCAGGGGTTGTATGTGACCCCTATATCCAAAATCCACCATTTACCCTACCATCCTCTCCCATACAACACAGGCTGAGTGAATACCTGACTCCTCATTTGCTCACCCTAGAGATTTGTCTTTCTGCCTGGGACATAAGTCATTTAGGGCTTCAATATGTTAAGCTCTACCAGGAAAATGATCAGAGATAAAAAAAGAGTGTTGCTGTATTAGAAGATGTTCATAGATGCTACCATACTATTGTTTGTCCTATAAACAATTGTAAAGGTACTTGAAGCTCCTGTGTGGTCGATGGCCTGGATCTCATGCATTTTCCTTTTTACCCATTTTAGTTTTCTGATTTTCCCCAAAGTCAGTAAGAGTCTGGATGTTCATTCTCTAGGACATTTCCTGCAATTTTGGAATTGATCGGATGCAACACCCAAAAATTACATACATATATAAATACATACAAAGAAATGCTGTCATGTTAAATTTAAGACTTTCATAAGTTTGGCCAACACATCATGCCTTTTTTTAAAACTAGAGCGTAGACGTGTTAGCAGGACAAATGCAAGGCCTTTGGAGCCTCTTTTTCCACCTTCATCTACATAAGACAGAATCAGCAAGAAACTTGTAGGCTATCTCTTGCAGACCAAACTGTCATTGCAAATTTGCACCAGTTCATGAAAATTAAAATTTTGAACTGTATGCCTGATCTAAACATCACAGGCTCAGATAAATATGGTATGGAGAAAATGAAGAATTCTTGGAATATCTCAAGGTGTCTGTCTTAACCAGGCAACAGTGTATGATCCACACAGCTTCCTAGATATACACTTACATAAATATTCTCACAAAAGCGAGACTAGCTACAATATGGGATAGATTCTAGAAGAGATTTAGAATTCACTTCAAAGAGAGGTGCTCAGATACTGAATAGAATGATGAGAGCTAGACAGAGAAAGGCTGTGTCTACATGTGCCCCAAACTTCGAAATGGCCACGCAAATGGCCATTTTGAAGTTTGCTAATGAAGCACTGAAATGCATATTCAGCGCTTCACTAGCATGCGGGTGCCCGCTGCACTTCAAAATTGACACGCCTCACCGCCCCACGTCTCGTCCAGACGGCGCTCCTTTTCAAAAGGACACTGCCCCGGGAATAAGGGGACTTCAAAGTAGGTGGGGTCCTTTTGAAAAGAAGCCCCGTCTGGACGAGACGTGGGGCGGTGAGGCGCGTCAATTTTGAAGTGCCACGGGCACCTGCATGCTAGTGAAGCGCTGAATATGCATTTCAGCGCTTCATTAGCAAACTTTGAAATGGCCATTTGCGTGGCCATTTTGAAGTTTGGGGCACGTGTAGACATAGCCAAAGACACAGAAGATTTATATGAATAGAAAACATAACTTTTGCAAGAGCTAGTTTGTAAAATATTGGACATTACCCTCGGAAGAAAAAACAGGACCATGAATCTCACTCAAAACTGAAGGCAAAACACACCTTTTCAGCACACCCAAAATGTATCTGTTTAACTTTCAAATAGCTATTAGCTAACAAAGCATTTACACTGAAAGGAAAAGAAAAAGACTTATTTTCATTTCTATTTTTAAATATATGGAAGTTGTTAGATATTTAGGTATTGTCTTGATGAGTGGTTTATACATCTTTAAACATACAGGTTACAGTTACACTAGTGAGTTCTGGGAATTTTTTATGGGAAGAAGAGTTCTGTCAAAGATGGAGTTTACTTTTGAAATAGCTGCTTCTACACTGCTTTCCTTCTTTCAAAAGAAACTCTTTCATAAGAACATAAAAACGTAAGAATGGCCATACTGGGTCAGACCAAAGGTCCATCCAGCCCAGTAGCCTGTCTGCCAACAGTGGCCAGTGCCAGGTGCCCTAGAGGGGGTGGACCGAAGACAATGATCAAGCGATTTGTCTCTTGCCATCCATCTCCAGCCTCTGACAATCAGAGGCCAGGGACACCATTCCTACCCTTGGCTAATAGTCTTTTATGGACCTAACCTCCATGTATTTATCTAGCTCTTTTTAAAATTCTGTTACAGCCCTAGTCTTCACCGTCTCCTCTGGCAAGGAGTTCCACAGGTTAACTATGCGCTGCGTGAAGAAGAACTTCCTTTTATAGTTTTAAACCTGCTACCCATTAATATCATTTGGTGTCCTCTAGTTCTCGTATTATGGGCACAAGTAAATACTTCTCTTTTTTCACCCTTTCCATACCGGTCATAACTTTATATACCTCTATCATGTCCCCCCTCAGTCTCCTCTTTTCTAAACTGAAAAGTCCCAATCGTTTTAGCCTCTCCTCATAGGGGACCTGTTCCAAGCCCCTAATAATTTTAGTTGCCCTTTTCTGAACCTTTTCTAGTGCCAGGGTATCTTTTTTTAGGTGAGGAGATCACATCTGTACACAGTATTTAAGATGTGGGCGTACCATAGATTTATATAGGGGCAGTAAGATACTCCTTGTCTTATTTTCTGTCCCTTTTTAAATAATACCTAACATCCCATTTGCTTTTTTGACTGCCTCTGCACACTGCATGGATGTTTTCAAGGAACTATCCACTATAACTCCAAGATCTCTTTCCTGATTATTTAGAGCTAAACTAGCCCCCATCATATTATAAGTATAGTTGAGGTTATTTTTTCCAATGTCCATTACCTTACACTTATCCACATTAAATTTCATTTGCCATTCTGTTGCCTAATCACTCAGTTTGCTGAGATCTTTTTGAAGTTCTTCACAGTCTGCCTTTGTCTTGACTATCTTGAACAGTTTAGTGTCATCTGCAAACTTTGCCACCTCACTGCTCAACCCCCTTCTCCAGATCAATCATGAATAAATTGAACAGGATTGGTCCTAGGACTGACCCTTGGGGGACACCACTAATTACCCCTCTCCTTTTGGAAAATTTACCTTTCATGCCTACCCTCTGTTTCCTGTCTTTTAACCAGTTCTCAATCCAGGAAAGGACCTTCCCTCTTATCCCATGACAACTTAATTTACATAAGAGCATTTGATGAGATACCTTGTCAAAGGCTTTCTGAAAATCTAAGTATACTATAGCTGCTATCCACGGGATCTCCCGTCTGCATGTTTGTTAACCCCTTCAAAGAACTCTAACATATTACTAAGACATGATTTCCCTCTGTAGAAACCATGTTGACTTTTGCCAATCAAATCATATTCTTCTATGTGCCTGACAATTTTATTCTTTACTATTGTTTCAACTAATTTGCCTGGAACTGATGTTAAACTTACCAGTCTGTAATTGCCAGGATCACTTCTAGAGCCCTTTTGAAATATTGGTGTCAAATTAGCTGTCTTCCAGTCATTAGGTACGGAAGCTGATCCAAAGAACAGGTTACAAACTAGTGTTAATAGTTCTGCAATTTCCCATTTGAGTTCTTTCAGAACCCTTGGATGAATGCCATCCGGTGCCAGCGATTTGTTAACATTAAGTTTATCTATTTGTTCTAAAACCTCCTCTAATGACACTTCAATCCAGGACAGTTCCTCAGTTTCATTTCCCACAAAAAATGATGCAGGTTTGGGAATCTCTCAAACATCCTCAGCCATGAAGACTGAAGCAGAGAAATCATTTAGTCTCTCTGCAATGGCTTTATCGTCCTTGATTGCTCCTTTTGTATTTGTGTCGTCTAGGGGACTCACTGTTTTTTTAGCAGGCTTCCTGCTTCTAAAGTATTTAAAAAAAACATTTTATTATTACTTTTTGAGCTTCAAAAATGAGATGCAAATGAGATGCCAGACATGTAAATGAGGTTCCCTCCCCCAACCCACCCAGTTCCCTCAGCCACTCTTCCACTGCAGACCTGGGACTATCAATGGGCAACTGTGTCTTCAGCCCTCCTGCAACCTGCCCAGGTTCCCTGTGCTGCACATCTGCTGCGGACCTGGGAGTAGAAACTGGTAGCTTTGCCTTCAGCCCTTCTCCATCCCATACTATGATTTGTGTTCCACTCATGCACAACACAAAATCACACTGAGCTCAAAGGAATTACTTTACTTTGTGTGGAGGAGAGGTTTCAGTGGCAGGGAAAAGGAGCCTTCTCAAGGATGCTTAAATAGCCTATTGCTGTGGCACCTGGGGCTGGAGTTGCAAGCTATCCTCTCCCTCCCTCCCTATGTTTGGGGACCGTGATGATGGGCGGTGGTTGAACTTTCTTCAGGGGACTTTGGACACCAGCTATCAGCTCCTCCATTACTGTGTTGTGAGTCCCTCTGCAGCTGCAGCAGGGAGCTCAGAACCACTCTTTGCTCCATAACTGCCATTTTGAGCTTTTCCCTGGTCTCAGTCTGCTTTGCTGCTTACTGACACTGGAAGTCAAGCATTGTCTGACACCACTGAGCTGTACTATGATGCCACTGAGCAGTGTCCTTTGTCAGCTTGGTGTGCTCAGCTTCATTCCACTCCATGTGCTGCAGGCTAACATCCTGCTTGCACTTCTTTCTCCTTCTGTTCCTCTCTCCTACACTGGGCATTGCCCCTGGAAAGTGAAGGTCAAAATTAAGATAAAATTCACATAATGTGCTTGCAAATGGAATGAACGGGTCTCTGGGTCTACTATCAAGGAAAGTTGTGTTTTTTTTTGAAGGCCACTGAAGGCTTATTAAGGATGGGATAGTAAGCGTGCATTTCACAATACGTCAGTTGCCATCACTTATCCAGCACATTTTTTTGTGGACATGGTAAGCTATAAGCAATTTCTACTTTCCAGGGAAAGTGGAGGGCTGCAAAGCAGTGGACACCTAGGCAGGTGTAATGGGGCAGGAAAAAAAATCAGACATTCCTGGAGCAATCCTTCCCAATGATCAAGCTGTATACAGGGTATGGTGGGGAGGGGTTGGATTACAGCCGCATGGTCAGCTGCACTGGGGGGTTTGATGTACAATAAAATTAATATAAAAAATAAATAATCCAAAGAAATGCTGGAAGGAACAGGACATGGGAGGGGAGATGCCCAGAAAGGCATGGCAGCTACATGATGCTGGAGACTCCTGAAATGAAAAAGAAATGCTGGATAGAAACGCAGATGGGAGGGGAGACACCCATCAGAGCCTGGTAGCTGTGTGGTGCCAGGGACTCCTGACAATGAAAAGAAATGCTGGGTGGAAAGGGACATGGGAGGGGAGATGCCCACGAGAGCCCAGCAGCCATATGGTGCTGGGGATTCCTGTAAAGTAAAAAAGAAATGCTGGGTGGAAAGGGAAATGTGAGACGGAGACAACCTGGAGAGCCTGGTATCTGCAGGTTGCGGGGGATTCCTGTAAAATAAAATGAAATGTTGAATAGAAAGGGACATATGGGGTGGAGAAGCCCCTCTGAGCCTGCAAACTGCACTGAGGGGTGAGGAACAGAACACCCGCCAACTGCTGCTGGTAAATGTAAAGGGGTGGGAAGCATGTTAAAAAAATATCCAATGCAAATTCCCATTCTTCTGTAGGTTGCCAAAGACATCACCCTCCTAAGACTAACAGATATGGAGAAAGAACAACTGCTCATGCTGTGTGACCAAAAGCTTGGAAAATTTGCTAAAATGTTGTGTGGCGCCATGACACCAGATTTCTATCTGGTTGCCTGGCATGACAAGGTGTGCTACCGTGGAAGCCACAAGAACACAGGACTGCCCAAGATTCTCGTGCAAAAAATGGAAGAATGCCTAGATGAGGCCTTCGAAGTGATATCCAAAAAGGAGAACTGCTCCATCCCAAGAAACATTAACACACTGTTCCGAGGGGCACAGAACCAGAGCAAAGCTGTACCCATACACAACCCTATATCTATAGCTGCCCTCAACCCACTTCTAGCATACGGAATAAATACTCACCTGAACAGCTTGGTCCAGGGAGGCTCAGGGACTGGCATGGAGAGGATTGTTTCCAGGTCTATGGTGAACAGCTGCAGGCTGTCTGGAAGAACTTCCTCAGTCCTCTGCTTGTTGCCCCCTTCCTCCTCTCTGTTACCCTCTTGCTTGGGGGCATCCAGCTCCTCTTGGCTCACCCCAGACTCCATACCAGGACCTCCAGAAGTGTTGTAATGAAGACTGGACTACATTGTGGGGTTGCTCGCCATAAGCATGTGCAGCTGTTGATAATAGCAGCAGGTCTGTGGAGCTGCCCCAGACCACTCATTGGCTTCCCAGGCTTTTTGATAGGCTTGCTGGAGTTCTTTCACCTTCACCCAGCATTGCACAGAGTCTCAGGAGTAACCTTGGCTGGTCATCTTGTGCATCATCTGATCGTAGATTGACACATTTCTTCTGGCCACCTGAAGATTCTTTGTTACTGATTGGTCTCCCCAGATTGCAAGAAGATCCAGAATCTCCTGCTAGATCCACACTGGGGCTCTTTTGCAATCCTGAGAAGTACTAGGCAGATCACTACCCTGAGGGCTCATGATTGCAGGAGATGGCTAAGGATGCAATTGATACCAATGCAGTGCAATAGCTACCAATGTGATGCGATACAATGAGACGGGCAAAGGAATTTTTTTCATGGTGGTCACCCTTTAGATTTCCAGGGCTGGGCGCTGCTGAATTTCAATTAAAATTCTAATTCAAATTTTAATTCAATCAAAAATATGTGGGCTTCCTGTGACCTTCTTCCAGCACAGCTGGGTGGAGAGCAGCATACAAGGAAGTGGCCAGACATAAAGGGTCACCTTGTAGATTTGTTGGACACAAACGGGACACTTTTGGAAGCTAATAAATTTGAATTGAGCACATGGCATTTCCACACTAGCATTAATTCGAGATTTTAAATTTTAAGTTGATGGTATACCCATCTGGTAATATTGACATTTTGTTATCGGTAATATGGCTCAATGAATTGACCTAATAATATTAACAGTGAAGACACTGACATTTTAAGATTGAGCTAACTTCTTTCAATTCAATTGTATAGCATAGTGTAGACGCAGCCTTAGTTAGAGTTAAACCTGCTACCCATTAATTTCATTTGGTGACCCCTTCATCCTTTTTTTATGGGAACAAGTAAATAACTTTTCCTTTTTCACTTTTTCCACAACAGTCATGATTTATATACCTCTGTCATATCCTCCAGTCTCCCTTTTTATAAGATGAAAGGTCCCAGTCATTCTAATCTTTCGTCATATGCTACCCATTCCAAACACCTAATCATTTTGTGGCCCTTTTCTGATTCTTTTGCAATGCCGATATCTCTTTTTTGAGATGAGGTGATCACGTCTGTATGCAATTATCAAGATGTAGGTGTACCATGGATTTATACAGAGGCAATAAGATATTCTCTGTCTTACTCTCTATCGTTTTTTTAATGATTCCTAGCATTCTGTTTCCTTCTTTGACTGCTGCAGCACACTGAGTAGATGTTCTCAGAGAACTATCCACAATGACTCCAAGATCTATCTCTTGAGTGGTTGTAGCTAAATTAGTCCCCATAATTTTGTATGTATAGTTGAGATTGTTTTTTCCAATATGCTTTACTTTACATTTATCAACATTAAAATTCATTTGCCATTTTGTTGCCCAATTACTTAGTTTTGTGAGATATTTTTGTAGCTCTTCACAGCCTGCTTTGTTCTTAACTATCTTGAGCAGTTTAGTATCATCAGTACATTTTCCCACCTCACCAATTACCCCCTTTTCCAGATATTTTATAAATAGGTTCAACAGGGTTGGTCCCAATACAGACTCTTGGAAGACACCACTAGTTAACTTTCTTCCTTCAGAAAACTTACAGTTTATTCCTATACTTTGTTTCCTCTCTTTTAACCTGTTTTCAGTCCATGACAGGACCTTCTTTCTTATTCTCTGACAATTTATTTTACTTAAGAGCCTTTGGAGAGGGACCTTATCAAAGGCTTTCTGGAAATCTAAGTATACTATATCCAGTGGATCCCGGTGGTCCACATGCTCATTGCCCACTTTAAAGAGCTCTAATAGATTAGTAAAATTAGAAGATTAGATCTGAAAAGTGGAAAAGAAAAACAAAACTTGCCAGAGAAAAATGTCAAATAAATAGCACGCAAGTGAAATGAATTACATTTTGATTGCAGTGCAGAAATAATGAGAGGTCCAACCTGCATTTCTAATTCATGCAAAACATGAAAAGTGTGTAAAAATTAGTAAAGACTAAACAAGACTGAATCTGCAAAGTGATCCACAAAGATTCAAAAGTCCACCCATGTGGAATCCCACTGAAATCAGTGAAAGTCTGCTCTGGAGAACACTACACCAATATGGATCTCATCAGAATCCAGGGAAATGAACCTCAGGATTTGGCCTTCGCAAAATAAATAGAAGGTAAAAATAGGTGTAACTCCTGGAACTATGCCAGTATAAAATGAGAATTACAGGAAATCAATCCCATAATATTTAGAATGTACAGTAGAGCGTTCCAGACAGCCAGTGTTGCTATAAAAGCAATGACAAAAGAGCTTATGTAAAAATGTCATTTTAACAGGCACTCATATACACATAAAACTACACAGTGATTATTACATATACAATAATCATGTTGCGAACATAACACATATGATATAGAAATTGAAATAGATACTGTATTTTTACATAATTTTATTCATGTAAATGAGATATTAACCTCAAGGAATATTAGCAATGAAGGAGCCGTTCAAGACAGTCAAACATAAATGTACTTTCTGTGGTATGAGAGGTTTCAATTTTGCCATTTTCTAAACACAGAAAAATGTATCCCTCCAATTCAGAATATTGAATGTCTTATGGAAAGTGAAAGGTCATTTGTAACTGTCCAAAGGATTGATGGAGTTGAGATACCTCCTTGACCTTCACCCTGCACTCATAAAGAACAGTCTCAGATGACAGAGCATCAGGCAAGTTTTCAGAAAATGTCTTTTCTTATTTTATATTGCATAGCAGGCCTGTTACCTGATCTTTTTCATAATTGTATGTCAAGATTTAATTACTGCATGTCTTCCCTCATTAAAAGTAAATTGTCATCTAATACTGCTCAGCTATGTTTGTGATTTGCACTAATTCAAGCATTTCTGTCTGCTTTTTGCCATTGTTTTCCATCTCAGCTTCTGGTATAATTGCTTTAGAGGCCTACACAAACAATGTCAAGGTCAAATCATACAAATACAAAAATTCTTTTCCAATTACTTATTGTGTGTTAAGGATTCACATTATAAAAGCTGTCCTTGAATATTTTCTTTAGTACTGTAACTTCCACATAATACAAACACAAGAAGTCTATATTTACATTTTAAAACACCAATTAAATGTCTACAAGAATAGTGAAATATATAGCATTTTGTATATTAATCCTTATATTTTCAATCTTGTAATAATTGATTGGAAATATTTACAATATACACTATTAACCATATGTTTGTAAAGAAACAGTTACTCCATGGTAATGTCTTTTGTTGTGATCTTATATTTTCTTATCCTACTAATAGGGAGAGTCAAAGACATACAGCTTAATGGTCCACTTGCCAGGAAACAGGAAGGCACAGAGTCCATCTATCAATCCCTGAGTATAATTTCCCAGCCTCCCTACTTCCCTGCAGAAAGAGAGACTAACAGAATGAGAGAGAAGCTACCAAGAAACTGGAGGCAAAAGACACAAAAGTGTAAATTAGCACATCTGTTGTTGTGGAAGCAAAAGGGATGTACAATGGAAAAAATACACTATGACAAAAGGAATTACCAAAACCTTGTTTTCCTTTATTGTATGTCTTTTCCTCTCAACCTGCCCAAAAGGACAATGAAAACCAGATGGAGAAAGTATTAAGCACTATGCAAAGAAAGAAGACCGTCTCTATTAACATACTTGGAGAATCCAAAGAGAAATGAGGTTGCTTCAAATGCTGAAGGATCTAGACAACAGTATGGTACAAGCACAAGTTTACTAACATCGTACTATCTTACACACCTCAGAAGTCGAAAGTTGAGCCCTCTTATCCCAGGAAATCATGATCCCTCTAAGCAGTTGATGTTTGACCAAAGTGAAAGTAATTTTCCTCATTCTTAAAAAAAAATCCCCTTTTTGTATCAAAGTAGTCATGGGAGGGTCTAACCTACTACTCCCAAAAGAGCTTGACAGGCAAGATAGTCAACTTGGATTTTGCAGCCACCTTGGCATTCCAGTTCTTAAACCAAATATGGCATCAGCTTACTCCTGTGGCTACTCTCTATGTAATCCTGGCTGTACTGAAGACAGTCACAGGGAGAGGTCTGAAAGGTTTTATTTGACTATTTTAGTTTTAGTTTTTGAGATTATGTGTACAGAACTAATGGTCTTCATCAAACAACAGAAGAAACAAGAAAGCCACTCTTTCAAATTAACCTGAACTATCCTGGTCATAAGCGCATCTGATACAGAGGATTATGGCCCTATGCTGTGCTATATTTAGATTGTCTCTACATGTATTCGAGTAAGACAATCACCAAATCTAGAATGAGACTGAATTTGAACATAGACTCTATCTTAACATCTGTTATGTGCTGCCATTCATCTAAGATAACTGGGTGCAATAACAAGGCAACTTGATTTTTAGAGGAAGGAGGGAACTAAGTGATGACTAGGTAGCAGATATTTAGTTAATATCATCTAAAGAAATGATATCTTACTCAGAGAGATGGAAGAATTTATGTGAGTGGAAGGGTCAAAGGAAGCTTGAAGAGTCAGAGTTTTTGTATGTACCAAAGTTGAAAAATCAACCTTGAGGAAGCAAGGAATGCACCTGATGAAGTGGGTCTCTGCCCACAACAGTTTATACTCCAATATATCTGTTAATCTATAAGGTGCCACAGGTCTTATTGTTTTTGCAGATACAGACTAACATGGCTAATCCTCTGATACTTAGACAACATGGATCCCAGGGCTAACCTTATAATCTTCTGGTAAGTAAGGACATCATACAACATAACATTGACTATCCTTGTTGATAAGATGGAAGAAGGCATGTAATAGAGTATAAACTGCTCCGAATGATCTAAGTGGCTGATGTTTTTATTATAGAATATTTAGTATGATGTTGTCACTTCACTCAGAAAAGGAACAAGAAGTGGTTGCTGCTGGAGTATATTAGATGGAAAAGGACAGATGAAATCCCAAGTGAAGGAGATGCAAGAGTCATAGAAGTAATTTGGACAAGTAGATAGGCAAGGCACACTAGAAAAAAAGAGGTCTGCATAGCTCAGAAGCTTGCCTTCTTGTCCAACAGAAGTGGATCTAATAGCAAATAACACTTCACTCACTATGGCTACAGCTATACTACACAGATCTTACCAGTTCTTAAGTCACACACTGTTTAGAATATGGAATCCCAAAGATAAATAAAATATAGCACACTCTCAGATTTTTTTTTTTTGCTTGGGAAGATGATATTAGGATGTCTAGTTTTCTTTCATTCATGAGATATAATTTTGTAGCAACACTGGCAAAATGTTTGGATTTAAAGAACACTTTTTTTTGGTCATTGGCAATGAAATCACAATTAATAAGTTTCACAGACAACAATAAAACCTGTGAGAGAATTATACACTGTCAAACATGTAATTTTAAAATCCAGTAATATGTAACTTGTTGATACAGGTTATCAAAATGCACTTTCTCTCTCTCTCTCTCTCACACACACACACACAAACACTTGAAATTGCATATTATTGGATCTTAAAATTAGTGTTATATTTATATTATCATGTATACACTACTGTATATACTTATATATAATTTATATTCATATTTAAATGTACATATTGTATTTTACATGTACAATAGAATTTTTGAAGCTGTATATCTTTTATATAGGATATACAGCTTCAAATATTATTTTAAAATACAAAGTGTAAATTTAAATATAAATGTATATTCTATAAATATAGGAAAATCTTTTATAATATGTGATACCCAAATTAGGGTGATCACATTTTCCCATGCCAAATACAGGACACCTGGACTCAGGAGATGGGGAGACTGCTGTTCCATGTCAGGGCTCCCTAGCAATGGGGGTTGCTGGCCCATGGAGGGTTGCTGGAGATGGGGGCTTCCCAGGTTCCTGGCAGGGAATACCAGGGAAAGGGCCATCTCCCCCATGGTAGAGCTCTCCAGTAGTGGCGACAGCCACTCCAAGGCATGGGGCCCTGGGGGATGCAGCAGCTGTCCCATGGTGGGGCTCCCTGGCAGTGGAAGCTGCCACCCCAAGACACAGGGGATGTGGCAACTGCCCCACAGCAAGGCTGTCCAGAAGTGGGGGCTGCCACACCAGGGAACGGGGCAATAATCCCACAAAGTTCCCTGGGATTGTTGTCTGCCACCCCAAGGTGTGAGGTTACAGGAACAGGAGCCCTGCAAAATATGGGACAATATGCCCATTTCCTTAAAAAAAGTCATAACATCTGTGAGACAGCTCAAATTAGGGACTGTCTTGTCTGAAAAACTTCTTTGAAAAGACTGGCCACACACCAAAAGTGGATCAAAAGATGAATATGGTCTTTTGAAAGAGAGCAGCCACATACCCCCAGCCGCTCTTTCGAAAGAACTGGTCAGCAAATGCTGGAGGCAGGTCTCATGATCAGCAAGCTCTTCTGGGAGCTCCAGCCACACACTCCCTTAAAGGGCACCTCACAAACACCCACCCTCCCTGCACATGCTGCACATGCACAGTGCAGGGACAAGAAGCCGCTAGGACCCACAGCAGCTCCAGCACCACATCCATACCCTTGTTGGGCTGCTGGCCACCATCACCATGGCTGCCCTCCAGATCCTCTGGTGGGAGAGAACTGCCACCAGAGCTGAGGACCCCAACCCACCGTTGCCCCATCCCCCAGTGAGCAGGTGCCACTGGAGCTACCTGAGCAGTTCTGACTGGTGGGACTAGCTGGTAACGGGCCAGTGGGATGACATGCAGTGGCTCCAAAACTTATGCATGTGGAAGAAGACATTCTTGGAGCTCTGCAGCTGGCTTGCCCCATACTCTGATGCCAGGAGATCTGCATGCAGCCTGCCCTCCCCCTCGAGAAGCACAGAGCTATCGCCATGTGGCATCTGGCCATCCGAAACAGCTATCTTTCCATGTGGCAACAGTTTGGGGTGGGCAACTTGACCATCAGGGCTGTTCTCCTCAAGGTCAGGTATGCAGAGGGGTGTGGGGGTGGGGCAGGGGGTCAGGTAGTCCTTTACACAGGCCTGCTGCCCAAGAGGCAGTATCATGGGGTGGTGTCCGGGGTGACAGGGGGTGAAAGGGGACTAGGAGAGAGCAGGGGGCTCACTGAGGCCAGGGTCACCCCTTCATGTACGTCATGAGGTCCACCAACGCACTGCTGCTCCAGAGGGTCACCCACATTGGGGACCTGGATAAAGCCATTGCCAGATTCTTTGCATTCAGCTTCCCACACTGTTTCAGCATCATTAATGGTACACACATTGCTATCTATGCCCCGGACCACAGTTTAGCCTGCTACATCAACTGCAAGGGCTACCATTCAATCATGCTGAAGGCCCTGGTGGACCATAGGGGACACTTTGTGGACATTTATATGAGCTGGTTGGGCTGGGCCCATAATTTTTGGGTCTCCCATAACTCCAGCCTCTGCTGGAGGATGGAGACAGGGACCTTCATCCCCTCCAGTGGGAACTTACAGTCAAGAATGTCAGCATACCCTTGTGCATGGTGAGGAAAGAGTCCTGGCTCATGGGGCTGTATACAGGCCACCCAAACCCCTCCCAGTACCTGTTCAATGGCTGCCTTGGCTAGGCATGCTACCCCACTGAGTGTGCTTTTCGACTCCTGAAGGCATGGCTCAAGTGCCTCCTCATGTTCCTAGACTTCCAGGTGCACAATATCTCCTAGGTTGAGGGGGCATGCTGTGTCCTCCACAACTTCATGGAGGCCAAGGAGGAGACCTTTCTCCCAGGCTTGATGACCATGGCTGGCCCCAGATACAACTGTCCAGCTCCGGCCTCTGACCGCCAAGCCCGACATGATGGGATGTGGATCCGGGAGGCCCTCTGGGAGAGCTTTGCCTGTGGGCTCCAGTGACCCTCCCCTGAATGCCCCCCATGGGCTCTTACAGCCTGCAGTCCCACCCTGTCTCCACCACAACCCCTTCTGCCCATCCACCCCTCACCTCGTCCCCACCATGACCCTTCCCACCCATCCACCCCTCACCTTTCCCCTCCAATAATGAGGAAAACAGGGGTGCAGAAAAAGAATCTATTTACTTAACTATATGAAACATTTTTGAAACTGAAAACTAGGCAAATAACTATTTACATGGGAGAACAGGGGATAACTATACACATTGGGGAGCTTGGGACAGGGGGTTGATGGCCTTAGTCCTCTGAGGGGGTGGGGGTCTGTGAGCCACAGCAGCCACAGAATCCCTTACGATCCCAGGTCCAGGGTCCCCATTGGGGCTGAGATGAGGCTGGGATCACAGGGAGGTAGGGCCATAGGCAGGTGCAGTGGGCTCAAGCTCAGTGAGTGGGCTGATTGGGGAGCTTGCACAGCAGCACCCACTGTGGCCATTAACCAACAGGCAAAGACTGGCAAGATGGCTGGGGGGAGCAGGGCAGTGAGTGCAATGAGGGCAGCAGGGGTGACATGGACAGCGGAGGAGATGAGGGTGGCAGAGGCAGCAGGATTGGGAAGCTGGGCCAGCTGCTCCACCAGAGCCTTACCAAAGGTTCTCAGGTTGCCCATCAGCTTGGCCAAAGCCTCCTGCCACCAGGCCAGGTCTGCCTCATCCAGCCTCAGCCACTGCTCAGCCAGTTCATATTGGTATTGGACGACAGTCGTGTAGGTGTTGTATTATCCTGGCTGTAGCAACATGGCCTCCACCCACAGGCCCGCCTGGACACCAGTGGTGGGGGTGCCCCAGCCATCTCCTCTGCTGGTCCTGGGGTTCCTGGCCCAGTGACATGGATGGGGCTGACCAGCCCTGGAGGTGAGGTGGGGTTTGCCCAGTCCTCCGACAGCACAGGATGGAAGGGGAGAGAAAGATGATACATCAGTTCCACAGCCCAGCCCCAAGGGCTATGCCCCCAACCCCCTGTGGTTAGCAGTCCCCACCCCTAGGCTGAAGGACAGGAAAGTTCCAGGAGCAGTGGCATGTGTGTCCTGCACAGCAGGCCCTGCCACACAAGGACTCCACAGTGCCTTGGGATGGGGCTGACAGTTGTGGGACATCCCAGGGAATGGGTTAGTGGGAAAAGGGAGGTGTCTGGCCACAGAGGAGGTCCCTGCATGGGTGGTGAGTGAGCTGGGTGCAGCCTGGCCCTTCCCAGGCCCCCCACAAATGCATGTGGACTGCAGCACTGTCCACAGGGTGTGGGTGATGCTTGTCACCTGCGGGAGTGCCTACATGCTGGGGCACACTCCTCAGTGGCAGGGTCAAGCTGTCACCCATCTGGCTGACCCACTTCCAGCCATGGGAAGGGCGGGTGTCCTCCTCCACAGTTCCCTGGGGTGTGTGATGCACCAGGCATTTACCAGAGGGTCTCTCAAAGATGCCCTGCTCAAGGTTGCCTGACTCAATGATCCTAAGGGAAAGATAATCACCAGGGTCCCATTGGATGATTTACTGCCCAAGAGGGCCTCCCTGTCTGGTTCTGAGTGGGTGGTCCAGCCGAATGGTCCAGCTCAAGAGGGGGGAAAACTGTACTTGCCCATGAGGAGGTTGTGCAGCTCCCTACAGAAGCGGCAGGTGTCTAGCCACATCCCTGGCCCGGATGTACCCCTGGCTTCACCTTGGAGCTGGCCATAAGCAGGGGCATTCTCCCTCTTCCCTCTGGTTGCCCTCAGGACATCCTCATCCTGCAAGAGTCCCAGGAGGTCCCAGAGCTCATGCTTAGTCCAGGACAGGGCCTTCCTTTTTGTGGCCAAGGCAGGCACCTGGGACCCCCCTCAGCAGGCTCACAGGGGGCTCCTGGTGGTTGTGAGGTGGCTGGCTTCCTGACGTGGTCACTTCTCTTTCTGTAAGGATGATTGTGAAGTCTTTGGGTTGCTGAGGTCAGCCCCTTGCTGCTTCCATGCTCACAGCTTTCTGCTATGGGGTTTCTGGGCCTCCCAGCAGCTGGCAACAGAGTATAGAGCTCTGATTGTGCTGGTCAAAGCATCTTCATCCTCCACCTGGCCAGCACCATGGAAGACTCCTGTTTTGAAAGAAGGTCCCCTGTAGCACCGACATATGCTTTTTTCAAAAGAATCTTTCAAACTAGGTGCTCTTCCTCTTCTGGGAGTGGAAGAGGGTTACCGGAAAAAGGGCAACATTCTTTTGATTTCATATCGAAAGAGCTCACTTTGGCTACGTCTACACGTGCACCCAACTTCGAAATAGATTATTTCGATGTTGCGACATCGAAATAGGCTATTTCGATGAATAACGTCTACACGTCCTCCAGGGCTGGCAACGTCGATGTTCAACTTCGACGTTGCTCAGCCCAACATCGAAATAGGCACAGCGAGGGAACGTCTACACGCCAAAGTAGCACACATCGAAATAAGGGAGCCATGCACAGCTGCAGACAGGGTCACGGGGCGGACTCAACAGCAAGTCGCTCCCTTAAAGGGCCCCTCCCAGACACACTTTCATTAAACAGTGCAAGATACACAGAGCCAACAACTAGTTGCAGACCCTGTATATGCAGCACGGACCCCCAGCTGCAGCAGCAGCAGCCAGAAGCCCTGGGCTAAGGGCTGCTGCCCACGGTGACCACAGAGCCCCGCAAGGACTGGAGAGAGAGTATCTCTCAACCCCCCAGCTGATGGCCGCCATGGAGGACCCAGCAATTTCGACGTTGCGGGACGCGGATCGTCTACACGTCCCTACTTCGATGTTGAACATCGAAGTAGGGCGCTATTCCCATCCCCTCATGGGGTTAGCGACTTCAACGTCTCGCCGCCTAACGTCGATTTCAACTTCGAAATAGCGCCCAACACGTGTAGACGTGACGGGCGCTATTTCGAAGTTACTGCTGCTACTTCGAAGTAGCGTGCACGTGTAGACGCAGCTTTTATGTGTAGATACTCTGCAGGTTTTTTGAAAAAGGCCTAGCTTTTTCAAAATAACTTGCTAGTGTAAACATAGCCCATGTGCAAGAGTGTAGCTTAGTTTCCAAGACCACTCCTTTTCCATGAATCTACCAGCAAGGATGCTAATTAGATACGATATTTATTGTGGTAGCATCTTTTTGTTATGTGCACATCTATCTAGTAGAAACTGGATGGAGTTTGTTGTTCTTTTCACATAATTCACTTGCATCTTCATCCAGTAGCAATCAATCAGCAATCAAACTTTACTATACACCGAAGCACACCACAGGTTTATCATTCTCACTGCTCTGGTTCCAACATGAGTTTTCTGAGAAATGAAAAAGATCCCCATAATGCCGTGGCCAACTGTGAAATGTTGTATATGTGAGATTAAAAAAAAAACTACTTGCACATGCAGAAGAGGGAATATATGTGACGTAAGAAACATGGTTGTGTAGAAATGTATAGAGAGAGAGAGAGAGAGAGAATGAGAGCAATAATGGATTGTAAGTAACATGGGATCTTATGCAATACAATTTAATCTTGTTTTTATGAGTTGACTTTTTAAAACAATCCCTAACGATAAGCTGTTCAGTCTTACATAGAATAGGAGGATCTGTATGGACGCAATCACACTATCACATGGGGTCAATTTCATTCCACCCCAAAGGACCAATGAAAGTCTACATGTTCTATTTCAACAGGCCTCTTTCCACTTCTGGGAAAAATAAGGACCAGATATAAAATGAACATTTGCAGGATAGTATTAAAATTAGGGTTGTCTGAAACAGCACAATTGGAATCCAACAAAGGATCAGATTCCTTCCCCTGAACATTCCCTGAAACAAAGAAGTGTTCAGATTTGGTATTCCTGCTTGGGCCAATCTCTAATGAAACCAAAAAACTCTCACTGGAGTTTAAAAAAACAGGTTAAGTATCATATTACCATCCCATTCTGCTCACAGTATTTGCAAACCTAGAGCGCCATTAATGAATGTTAACTGTATGCAGCTTTCAGATATATTATTGCTATTTTTAATAACACAATGGCTGTGTCTACATTAGTCACCCCCTTTTGAAAGGGGGATGCTAATGAGACACTTTGGGATATGCTAATGAGACATTGCAATGAATATGCAGTACCTCATTAGCATAATGGCAGCTGCAGAACTTTGAAAGTGCTGCTTTTGATCGCACGCAGCTCGTCTACATGAGGTCCTTTAGCAAAGGACTCTGCACACTTCAAAGTCCCCTTTTTCCTATTTGGTTGTAGGAATAAGGGGATTTCGAAGTGTGCGGGGTCCTCCTGAAAAGGACCCCATGTAGACGAACCACGCACAAGCAAAAGCGTCACTTTCGAAGGGTCGTGGCTGCCATTATGCTAATGAGGCACTGCATATTCATCGCAGCACCTCATTAGCATATCCCAAAGTGTCTCATTAGCATCCCCCTTTCAAAAGGGGGGCTAATATAGACATGGCCAGTAAGATTGAATAAATATGTAAAATACAAGGAAATTTGTCACTGTGGAATGCTTATATCCTGAATATTATTAGAACTATGATTTACAGAAAATTCCTATATCTATCTGGAAATGTATTGGACTGCAGACAAATGTGGGCTCATTGTTAGGGGAAATGCTCCCAAGTTCTGTTGAAGAAATTTCCTCTCCACATGTGGTTGAGTATTAAGAGGATGTAGACCCTAAGAACGTGTCTACACTTATGAAAAACTTTGAAATGGCCATGCTATTGGCCAAATTGAAGAATACTAATGAGGGACTGAAATGAATATTCAGTGCCTCATTAGCATACCGCCGGCCATGGCACTTCGAAAGTGCCGCGTTTCGCTCACATGTGGCTTGTCTACATAGGGGGTCCTTTTCTAAAGGACCCTGCAGACATCAAAATCCCCTTATGCCTGTCAGCAAATAGGAAAATGGGGATTTCGATGTTTGCAGGGTCTTTTCGAAAAGGACCCCTGTGTAGATGAGCCACGCACAAGCAAAACATGGTACTTTCAAAGTGTCGTAGTTGGCAGCATGCTAATGAGGCACTGAATATTCATTTCAGCACCTCATTAGTATTCTTTGACTTTGCCATTAGCATGGGCATTTCAAAGTTTTTCGCAAGTGTAGATGTAGCCGAGAAGATGAACTTAAGGTTCAGACTTTCCCATAGCTAGTGTTGATAGAAATGTTCCTGGAAGGCTGTCATAACTCTTATAACCAAAGCTATCAGAGGAGTAGCCATGTCAGTCTGTCCAAAAACAATGAGAAGTCCTGTGGCACTTTATAGACTGACAGATTTTTTGAGCATGAGCTTTCGTGGGCAAAGACCCGCTACATCAGATATTGGTTACAAACATCCTCAAGTTTGTCTCCTATCCTTTAGGGTATGTCTACATAGCAGACATTTCAAAATAATCTGTTCTGGAAGAGCTATTCCAAAATAGCTTATTTCAAAAGAACGTTGATACACACAAAACACATTTCAAAATGGCACTTGGCTATTTCAAACTACAGGGTGTCCACACATAGAGCCTATTTTGAAATAGACCCATTGGATGCACTACAGCTTATTTCGAAATAGGCTCTGTTCCCTGTCTTAACAGCACCTATTTTTAAATAGCCATTTTGAAATAGGCTCTATTCCTCCTAGAATCTCCATCTACACTAGAGCACTCTTTTGAAAGGGCACTAGTCAAAAGAGAGTGGGCAAAAGACACCCTTTCAAAGGGGAGCATCTACATATGGGCTGGGGCTGGCGCTGTTGATTCATACCATTGAAAGGGCCATTCACCCCTTCAAAAAGGGCCAGAGAGCCCTTCAAAAGACGGTGTCTCCATGTACCCAGACCCTCTTTCGAAAGAAGGGGCCAGGAAATGCCGTGGCTGGGGCTTCATGGCAGACAAGCCCTTATAGGGTCATAGCTGGCCAGCATTTTAAAGGGCCCCTCCCCAACACCCTCACACTGCACATCACAAGGCCTGCAGAGCTGCTACCAGTGCTGCAGACACAGTGCCTGCAGGAGTGGACACAGAACAGCGGCATGTCGACACCCCTCTGGCTGCCACCAGTGGAGCGGGGTCCCTGCTAGCCGCAGCACTGGTGGCCACCCAGCAGCTCCTGGCAGGGTACCCCTCCCACAGGGGCAGAAAGGGATGTCACAGACCATTGGGCCTTCCAGATCCCTCCCCTCTTGTGCTCCACCAGGTCTGGAGCCACCCCACCTACTCCAAGTGGTGGGAGCAACTAGTCACGGGGGAGTGGGATGATGACCGGTGGCTCTGGAATTTCTGGATGCAGCAGCAGATCTTCCTGGAGCTGTGCCAATGGTTGGCCACTCCAGACAGCTATCGCTCTGTGGGACACCAATTCAGTGTGGGCAAGACCACAGCTGGGTCCATCATGATGGAAAGAAGAAGGGCCAGGCCATGCACCCACTAGGAGGCCGGGAGGCCCAGGACTGGGGGCAGTCTGAGGTGGGGCTGGAGCGGGGCCTGGCACACCCCACACACCCTCACAGGTGCACATGTCTGCCTCCTGCAGGTGATGCACTCCCTCAACACAATGCTTCTCCAGAGGGTGGTCCTCACCAGGGACCTGGACATAGCTATTGTGGGCTTTGCTGCACTCAGGTTTCTGAATTGCTTTGGGGCCATCAACAGGACCTACATACCCATAGCACCCTGGAGCACAGTGGAGGACAATATATAAACAGGAAAGGCTACCACTCCATGGTCCTGCAGGCCATGGTGGACTGTCCGGGTCAGTTCCAGGACATCTATATGGGCTGGCCCAGCTGCACCCATGACACATACATTTTCTGCAATTCAGGCCTGTGCTGCCGGCTGCAGGCTGAGACCTACTCAGTGGGAGATCCCATTCAGGAACGCCATAGTGCCCCTCTGCCTGGTAGCCAATGCAGCATCTCCACAGAAGTACTGGTTCATGTGTCCCTATTCAGGCCACTCCACCCCCAGCCAGGAGTAGTTTAACACCCAGCTCAACCACACCCGCAACATGGTCAAGCAAACCTTCGACCATCTCAAGGGTGGTTGGCACTGCCTCCTAGCTCACCTGGAGTTGGGCCTCCTCAATGCCCCCCAGGTGGTGGACACCTGATGCACACTCCATAATATCATGGAGAGCAAGGGGGAGGTCTTTGTACAGGGACTGGGTGACAAAAGCCAGTATGGGCTACCCCCAGCCGGTCGCTAGGCCCACCAGGATGGAGTCCATGTCCAGGATGAGAGCTACTCCAGCCACTCCAAGTGGTCCACCATGCACCCCCCACTGCCACGTCCCACATGCAGCGCCTCCACCCAGCCAGCACACTGCCCCCGACCTCCCGCGTACTTCCTCCTCAGTGGGCACACAGCATATAGAGATATGGGTGAAATAAACTGTTATTATTCAACACAACAAACAATATTGCTTAAACTATGCCAAATGTTATCATATACCTATATACAGGTGCGAGTGGGTGAGCTATATATAGGAGGCGGGGGACATGGGTGGCCTGCATGGGAGGCTCTTACTGCGGGGCAGGGGTGGAGGGCCTTGACCCACTCCTGCCCTGGGACCCATGCCCCCCAAGTCCAGGGTCCCCAACAGGTCTGGGAGGGTGCAGGGAGGATGGGGAGGTAGTGTCGGAGTTCCACCCCAGAAGGGCAATCAGCACCAGCAGGGGCCTCTCCAGGGGAGCTGATGGGTGGGGCTCCAGCAGGAGGGGCTGTGGGGTAGGCAACAGGAGGGTTGTGGGGTGGATGGCAGGAGGGGCTGCAGGGGGGACATCGGGGGGGACTGCAGGGGGACAGTGGGAGGGGCTGTTGGGGGGACGGCGGGGGGTGCTGCAGGGGGGATGGCAGGAGGGCTCATTCAGCCAGGAGCTCCCTGAGGGTGCCCAACACATCCCTCAGGGTGCCCATCAGTTCTGCCCAGGCCACCCGGTGCCAGGCAGCCTCGCCCTCCTCAAGGGAGAGGCACCACTCCACCACCTACACCTGCCAGTGGAGAGAGGTGGCAAGGTGGTGGTCCGCTGCTGCCTGCCTCCCTTGACCCCTCCAAGAGTAGGGTCCTCCTGGTTCAGACAGTGGCATGGGGTGGTCACCATCCCTTGCCTCCGGGTGGTTCTCAGGCACTACAGAGAATGTGAGGCTGTCCCAGCCATGAGATGATGCAGCTGAGGAGATAGAAGGGAAGAGAGGGATATGCCATGAGTATCGACACCCCCCTATGACCCATGCCCCACCATCTCCTGGTGGGCGGCGGGTCCCCATCCCCTGTTTGTTGGTGGAGTGGCCCTGAAGGCCCATTGTGGTGGTGGGGGTCCCTGTCCCACTGTGGGCGGCCCCCTTGTGAGGTCTGGCCCTGGCCATCCCCTCCCCCCTGGAGCAGGCCGCAGCGTTGTCCATGCAAATGGGTGCTGAAGGACACTGGCAGCCATGTCGCTGTCTCAAGGGCCACAGCCCGCCTGGGCTGTGGACAGCCAGGAGCTACTGGGAATGTGGGTGTACCTCTGGAGAGCATGCAGCCCCTGCCCTGTGGGCCAAGTTGTGTGCCCTGTCGAATATGTACCTGACAGTTCACTGCCGAGGTCAGGGGATGCCTGGCTGGCCAAGGTACAGCTAGATGTGCAGGAGGGGAGATCTATGACAAGGTTCCCTGCCTCACTGGACCACTCTGCTGCTGCTGCAGGCTCTGGCTCTGGCCCTGCTGATTCTGGGCTGGCCAATGGTTCTGGCTCATTGGGCTACTCTGGCTGGGGCTCCTCCATGGAGGTATCGAGGATGGAGGGTGGGGAGGCAGTGTCCCATAGGCCCAGGAGGCTTCAGAGCTCCCTGTAAAATGGGCAGGAAGTGGGGGTGGCTCCTGACTGGCTGGCTGAGTCCCGAGCTCTGGCAAACCCCTGCTGCAATTCCTTCGCCTGGCTGTGTACCTACTCGGGAGTGCGGGCAGGTTGGCCATGGATAGTCAGACCCTTGGCCAACCGAGTGAAAGTGTCTGCATTCCACTGCTTCATGCCCATCTCATGCAGGATTTCCTCATCATGTCATAGGCCCAGCAAGTCCTGGAGCTCATGCTCTGTCCAGGAGGGGTCTTGCTTTTTCCCCCACTGGCTGGCTCCTTGGGAGCCCTGGACACACTCGTAGGGGCATCCTGGGGCTTGTCTTCTCACTGGCTGCTGGTCATGCTGTGGCAGTAGCCACTGTGGGTCTGGCTGAGGAGTGAAGGGGCACCATGTGTGGTGGCTGCTGTCTGCACAGCTTCCTGCAACAGGGTTTCTGGGTGTGTGCGGCTTTAAGGGCTGCTGCACACACCAACCATAGAGCCCCATGGGCACAGAATATCACGTCTCTGCCTAACAGCTGATCACCACCATGGGGGACCCTGCTTTTTCGAAAAAGCAGGATGCGGAACACGTACACAAACCTTCTTCTGAAATAAGCTTTCAAAAGGGGAGGCTTTTTCTATTTCATGCTTGGAAGAGCAATGTCAGATGCTGTGGCACGTTCCTTCGATTTTGTTTTTGAAAGTGGGCATGGCATGTATAGACGCTCCACGCACTGTTTCAAAAGAGAGCCCAGGCTTTCGAAAATAAGGCCTAGCGTAGACTCGGCTAGAATGAGGTTTACTTATGTCGAAATAAACAGTTGCACTGTTTAGATGCTAGAATAGCTATTTTGAAATAACTTTACTGTGTAGACCTAGCTTAATATTCAAGGCAGTTCATATATAATTTAATGAGTATTGCACTATGAAAAGGGGTGATAGCCTTGAAACTCTTTCACATGGGCTGTGTCTAGACTAACCCCCAACTTCGAAGGGTACCTGTCAATTAGGGTATTGGGAGATTACTAATGAAGTGCTGTGGTGCATATGAAGCACTTCATTAGGTTAAATTTTCCTCGCGGTAACTTCCAAGTGTCATGTCAAACTCCTCAAAATTTTGAGGAGCAAAGGGACTTTGAAGTAGCACGGGCACGACGAAGTACCCGTGACTGACCCACGGCTACATACAAGCCAGCTGTTCAAAGTTTGATGCTTTGAAATTGCTGCAGGGGAGATTTAGCCTAATGAAGTGCTTCATATGTACCTCAGCACTTCATTAGTAATCTCCCAACACCCTAAGTAACATGCCCCCTTCGAAGATGGTGGCTAGTCTAGACACAACCATGGAGACTAAATGTATTTTCCCTTCAGTGTGACCAGCTGCATTCTCTCCCTTCTTTGATTGCCTATTACCGCTAATAAACTAATATTTTATAGATTACAGTATCACATATTCTCCTCATAGTTTTTATTTCAGAATGTAATATGTTTACTGATTTGCATATGTACAATAATTAGGTACATGTGAGTAATAAAATAATGTTCTGAATGCCTGCTTCTGCGCCCTCATTTAAATTGGAAGTACTCCTACGAGTACTCACTAATATGAAAATGGATTGCACAATTAGAGCCTTCTTATTTGAAAATGTTAAGGTAATCAGATGTGCAGTGTACAACCAAATAACTAGTCAACAATGAGTAAGTGCATAACAATGGGGAAAAGCAAGTGACAGGGGGAGGTTGGGATTTGGGTGAAAGGCATAAGGCCTTGGAGAAAGGGCAGGGCAAGAGTGTTCAGGTTTCTCCAGTTAGAAAATGTATCTTTTTTATTTTGAAAATTATTAAAGAAATTTTATAGGTGAGGGTAAGTAAATTATTATGTTTGACAAAAATAATTGCTTGAAGACAGGTTAGAGTAAAGCCTTATTTCATACATGATACTGCCTTAAATTAGTCAGCATCTGAATAGCAAATTTTTTTACTTGGATGAATTAATACTCTTAAAGCTTTCATAACCCGTCTTTTTTCTTAATCAGGTACATGAGTCTCTGTACACTTTCTCTGCTTTCAGAGGAAAACATAACTAATAATTTCTGTGAAGGTCTTGAGCCCTTCCAACATCTGTTTTTGGTTTACTATGAAAACTGTGTCTCTGATCTCATGTGTTGAACTACTGTATGTTTGCCACTGTCTATTTCCTGTGAAAAAAATACACTGAACAATAATAACTTTTGTTCCTAACCTTCCAGCCACTAGCACAGCTGAACAAATATCTTTCATGCTTTCATTTGAAATAATTTACATGTTTATGCGGGGTCATTTGGGTTATTGGATGTTTCATCATTTAAGAATCAAATCTTGGAATTTCAAACTACTGAAACTGCAGCCTAATAGTTTCCTCATGCTTATAGTAATTCACTTTATAAATTTGCTTCCAAAATATCTTCCAATCTTATTTATCACTTTATGTGAATGGAAGCAGTTAAGAAACAAACAGCACAATGAAGAAAAATAATATAAATCATGATTGTGTATGTTTAGATATGTATGCAGGAAGGGAGGTAGATAGATTTAATAATAGGTTGTAGATACCAATGCTTATATTTCTGTTCAATTATTGATGATTTTGTACATTAACTGAGAGATTATTTATTTATACAATTTATAAGTCTTAACAGACACATAAAATATTCACCAATTCATTCCCTTTGCAATGTAATATCGTATCTTTTTGGCCTTATATAATTTACTCCAGTGTCTGGAACATTACAGCCAGCATTACAAGGTAACAATTTCTTTCCTTCTTGTAAAGTACTGAACCCTCTAAAATCTATCATTGTCTCACTTCTTCTATGCCCTTTTCCCACCTCATTCTTCTTGAGTTTCGTGCAGACTTTGACACAGTACATCACTCCATCTTCCTGTGCCACTTTCATAGCCAGGCAAGGATTTCTGCTTCCCAGTTCTACTTGTACTTTACAAACCATTCTGTCTTTGGGGGTTGTGTCAGACCAATGTCCTTGTCCCCAAGTCCAGATATCAGCTATTTGCTGTTGTAACTCTGCTACGGCATCTTTTGTTTTATTTTAATCTCACGTATCTCAAATACTACTTTTATTCTGATATTATTCAACAGCACGTACTTATGCACATGTTTAATGACTCCTACTCTCATTGACCATAAATCGGTGGCTTTGTTTGAGCTTTCATCTTATCAGTGTCTCAGATACATGTTCATCTTGGGCAAGAAGACGATCCTCATACACAGTTATATCAATTTGATATTCTTCCCAGGCTCAAATCTTCTATTTATTTCCACTATCCATAATGTAGGCATCATCCTTGAGTCTGAATATTCCTTATCTCCCCGAGTCTTTAAACATCTCTGCTTTATCATTGTCTGTGCATTGCCCTCCCTGGATTCCACCTTTGCTGAAAAACTGCTTTCTTCTGCATTCCCTCTTGCCCTGATTCTTTCGTATTAATTATTCTTTCTTATTAATTCTTTCTTATTAATTATTCTTATTAACCATTCTTTCTTATGAGATCCCCAGTATTCAGCTCTTCAGACTCCATTCTCTATACAATATTTAATGAGTAAGTCACACACTAATGCCACCTTACTCCTCAAACTACCTCACTACTTCCTATTTATTTCAGGTTCAAGTTACAGATACCTCTTATTTCAAACAATCTTATTTGGTTTGTTCCAGCTTTCCTCATGGATCCATCTCGCATACCTTTTGCTCTATCTTCTCACCATATTCGTACAAGTACTGTCTCCTTTTCATCATCTGTCATCTGGAATAAGTTTACTGTATTTATCTACCTTTCTATTACATTTATAATGTTCTATTTTACCTCTCACTTATGTATCTAAGTTTCTCTTTTCCTCTGTTGTTGATTCCTCCACATATTTAGCATATGGCTGGGATGTCCCCTAGTTTTAAATTGAGGCACTTGCTTAAGTATCTTGGTGAATCATAGACGTATGAGGAGTAGTAACATATGTTAGTATTAAGTATGAAGAGGGGGCTTTATTTAATGGGAAGAAGGATTCTTTTGAAGATGGGGTTTACTTTCGAAAGATCAGTATCTACACTGCTCTTCTTCTTTCGAAAGAAGCTCTTTCGAAATAAGAATATGCAAATGAGGTGCCAAATATGCCAATATGCACCTCATTTGCATTTTTGATTTCCTTCATTTGCATACCTCTTTTGAAAGAGAAATGCAAGTGTAGACACACCCTACTTGTGTTAGTAACTTCCAAAGTTTCGGAGCTTGACCTTCAGGTTTATTTTATTTCCTTGTTCTTTTTTCTTAGATTTCAATAGTCCAACATGTTCTCATACTAGATAAGGAGAAGAAAACTGTCACTCTCGATACAGAAAAGGTAGATGTATTTAACAAATATTTTTATTTTGTGTTTTGGAAGAAGCAGGTTGATTATTCATAACTTCCAGTTGTAAGGAAACATTAGTAACTAGGAGAGGATGTTAAATGGCAGCTATTCAAGTTAAACATTTTTAATTAGCAGGATCAAATAACTTTCACCCACTAATACTAACTTTATTGGTTGAGGAAGAACCTGAATAGTTTATGTGAGTTAGCAAATTTTGGAACACTGGAGAAGCTTCAAGAGGATGGTAATGTTCTGTCAATACTTAAAAAGAGTAAACAGGATGACCTATGCAGCCATAAATTGATTAGCTTGACTTCCATCTGAGGCACCATCATGGGAAGGGTGTTATGGAATGCAGTCAGTAGAGAAAATATGATAGAATAATTAATGACGTTCAATAGGTTTGGTGGAAAATATGTCTTGTCAAATAAGCTTTTCATTCTTGATGAGATTACATATGTGGTTAATAAAGGGAATTATGCTGCTGCAAGATACTTAACCTTCCGCAAGGCATTTGACCTAAATCTGCATGATAACTGAATAAAAATAGCACAATACAAACTCAACGTAGCCTGTATGAAATGGATTAAAAACTTACTAACAGATAGATCTCAAATAAACTGTAAATGGGGGAACAGCATCCAATGACATTATTTTTAGCCAGTTTTACAATATCAGTTCTTGGCACAATGCTAGTAAGGCTACGTCTGCACTAACCCCTTCCTTTTGGAAGGGGCATGGTAATGAGTGAGTTGGGAAGGTGATAATGAGGTGCTGCCATGAATATGCGATTCAAAAGTGCCACTTTCAAATCTTGCCCTGCCCATGTAGATGGGGGCCTTTTGAAAGGACCCCCCTGCACTTTGAAAGCTCCTTATTCCTATTTGATTTTAGGAAAAAGGGGCTTTCAAAGTCTGTGGGGTCCTTTTGTCAGGCCTTTGTCTACACGGGCGACGCATGATTTAAAAGTAGTGCTTTCAAATCTTTTGCAGCTGCCTTTATGCTAAAGAGGTGGTGCATATTCATAGAAGTGCCTTATTAGCATCTTCTGAACTTGCTCATTACCACGCCCTTCCAAAAGGAGGGGGCTAGTGTAGACATGGCCTAAGTGTTCCAGAAAAAAAATATTGCTGGTAAAATCTGCAGAATCCACAAAAATAAATGGAGTGGCAAATAGGGAAGGAATCTGGTCAGTTATACAATTTGATCTGGATCACTGGATAAGGTGGGCTCATTTGAACAATGTGTGTTTCAGCACAGCAGAATAAAAAGTTCCACATCTACAAACAAAGAACGTAAGTCATGTGTACAATATGGAAAACAGGAGGCGTGTATGCTGGTTCATGTCTGTAATTTTTACATTAAATATGAAAATGTTGTTTCCCAGAGATGATGATTTTGATGGCAGTAATGAAATGATGACATCAGAAGAATCAAGGCAGAAGAAGCTAAAAAATAGAGAAGGAAGGGGTTCCTTTAGTCATGAGCACTACTTAAATCTTTTCTATTTGTTTTTGTGAACAGCTATGGAATTTCAAGAATGGATTCAATACCAATAGCTCTTCATTATGTATGTGCTCACAACATACCGCCTCTGAGACGTCAATCTGTAGGATGTCCTTAAAAAAAAAAAAGGAATACCAGGCTTCATATTCCTAGTATTTCTAAAGGTTTTTTTAAAAGCATGAAACTTTTGATTTATTTATCAATATTCAGTCCTTAGACTTCACAAAAAAGTTACAAAAAAAAAATAGCCAAAACCTCAGTTTTTAAAAAATCCTTTGCTGGTCACTTTTGAAAAATGTCTACAAAGTCAAGTAATATTGTTTCAGCAGGTTTTCCCCACAAAACAAGCTGATTCAGATTTTATATTGCAACAAAACATATGAAAAGGCATTCTCAAAACATCAAAATAATGTATGTTTATGTGTATAAACATGGATTTACACACGGGGTCTAATTTGTGTTTGAAAAATGGAGACATATATCTCATAGAGCTGGCAGGGACTTAGAAAGGAAATCAAGTCCAGTCCCCTGCACTCTCAGCAGGACCTGTCACCAACCCTAACAGGCTATTTTTTCTAAAAGAAGGAGTCTAACCTGACCCAGAACCTTGAAAGGCCCCTTCAAGGGCTGAACTCACAACCCCAGATTTACAAGATCAGTTCTGTGACTACTGAACTACCCTTGTGTGCCAATCTACAAAAAATGTACTGGAATAGCAGGGTTATTCTCTTTAGCCCTATCCATGCAGGAAAGCGGACCAAGTTAGCTAAGAGCACACGCACTGGCCATGGTCACACCAGCCTCTCCTTTCGGAAGGACTATGGTAATATGGAATTTCAGAATATGCTAATGAGGTGCTGCCATAAATATGCAGCACCTCATTAGCACAATGGCAGCCACGCTGGCTTCAAAACTGCTGGGAGCCTTTTGAAATGACACCTTGATCTTGAAAGCCCCATCTTACCAAAAGCAGATGGGAAGAAGGGGCTTTCGAAATCAGAAGGCCGTTTTGGAAGGCCCAGGCTACACGGGTGGTGTCCATTTAGAAACCATCACTTTTGAAGCCTGCACAGCCACCGTTATGCTACTGAGGTGCTACATATTTATGGCAGCGCCTCATTTGCATATGCTGAAGTGCCACATTACCATAGCCCTTCCAAGAGCAGGAACTAGTTTGGCCATGGCCACCTTGTCATATAAGTGGGGGGGAATTAGAGCCCTCTATTAACAACTATGAAAACATGAAAGCTACATCTACACTAGAGTGCTAATTCAAAAGAGCGTCTTTCGAAAGAAAGACATCAAAAGACGCTCCTTTGATGCATAGCACCTACACATGAGCCAGGGCTGGCACCGTCGATGAGCAACATGAAAAGAGCCATATGGCACGTCGAAAGGGCCCACCCCACACATGGAAAGAAAGCGTCTACACGTACCAGCAGCCTCTTTTGAAAGAAGGGGCCAGGAAAGGCCACAGACAGGGTCGCAGGGCAGACAAGCCCTTCCGTTGCCACAGCAAGCTGTTCCTTTAAAGGCCCCCTCCCATATACACTCGGCCTGCACATCACGAGGCCTGCAGAGTTGCCACAAGCCCCACAGACACAGTGCCTGCAGGAATGGACACAGACCAACGGCAGCTTGACACCCCGCTGGACGCCACCAGTGGAGCGGGCGCCCTGCTACCTGTAGCACCAGTGTCTGCCTAGCAGCTCCTGGCAGAAGACTTCCCCACAGGGTCAGAAGGGGATGTCACAGACATTTGGGCCCTCCTGCCCCCTCCCCTCTTGTGCTCTGCTGGCTCTGGAGCCACCCCTCCATCTCCAAGTGGTGGGAGCAACTTGTCATGGGGGAGTGGGACGATGACCGGCGGCTCTGGAATTTCTGGATGTGGTGGAAGACTTTCCTCGAGCTCTGCCAGTGGCTGATCCCCACCTTGAGACACCAGGACACCCGGATGCAGCATGCACGCTCTGTCGAGAAGAGGGGTCGCAATAGCTGTCAGGAAGCTGGCCACGCCAGACAGCTACCATTCTGTGGGACACCAATTTGGTGTGAGTAAGGCAAGGTGTGGTGCATGGTTGGCACTGCAGCCAGCAGTGTCAGGATCAGCTAGCTCTTCCCACTGTGGGAGGGTGAAAAGCGAAAAGTTGTAGCCTGCTGATGACCCGTGTCCACACTAGTCAACCCCACCTGCTAGTGGTGCAGACTGGCAACTGCCTCCATAAGGAGACGGGCTAACAGGGCTCTGGCCTCCTGGAGAGGGATGGGCTCCGCCAGGTTTGAAATCTGCCCAGGACATGCACCATGAAAACTAACATAACTAACTCCATACCGGATCGGTCATCACCTGGCTTAACAAGGACCACGCATTCTGTCATCCACCAGGACCATTGTGTTAAGTCATCTACTTGTGAACCAAAAACCTTGCGTGCAAGAAAATACCTAACCATAGGCATAAGGAATGTAAGATCACTAAATCAGACAGGTAAACTTAAAGAACTGACCTACGAAATGATAAACTACACCTGGCATATCCTTGGACTCTGCGAAGTAAAATGGAAAAATTTTGGAGAGCTCAGAACAGACAAAGGCCATTTGTTCTTTTACAGTGGAGAAGAAGATACACACCTTAATGGAGTAGGTTTCCTAATACATAAATACATCAAGAACTCAATTCTAGTTTGCTGCCCGATATCTAGCAGGATCATGTCCATACGCTTGAGGGCCTCACCATTCAACATTACCGTCATTCAAGTGTACGCACCAACTCCTGACTATGATGATGATTACATGGAAAGTTTCTACAGTCAACTTCAGAATATCATAGATGCAATCCTGAAAAAAAGATATTGTAATTGTACAAGGTGACTGGAATGCCAAAATAAGCATGGACGCCATAAACAACTGGCAGAATCTCATTGGGTCCTCCTGTAATGAACTGACTAATGACCGAGGCTTCTGATTATTGGAATTTGCCGGCGACAATAACTTAGTAGTAGCAAACACACTGGCAGCCCATAAACCATCAAGATGTTGGACCTGGCACATCATAACAAGATAGATTACATCCTAATTAAAAAGTGTTTCCGGTCTGCTGTGAACGTACACAAGACACGTAGCTTCCCGGGAGCAGACATCAGGAGTGATCATAACCTGGTCCTAATGAGTTTTAAGATACAACTGAAAAAGATTTCTAAACCAAAGAACAGTCACATTAAATTTAATCTGGACCGGTTTAAAGACCCAAATACTGTCAATGAGTTCCAAGCTATGAAAGGAGGGAAATTTGCTCCCCTACTCACACTTGAGCAAGACCTAGAAACACTCACTAAAACCTTCAAAAACGTTGCCACAGAAACAGCTACAGAGATACTAGGAACATATCATCCCAAAAAGAAACAATGGATTACAAATAAGATTTTGAACCTTTGTAACCAAAGAAGAGAACTTAAGAAAAAGAAAAAATCAGCTGAAGGAGCAACACAATATAGGATAACTAACAACAAAATAAAAATCAGTATGAAAGCAGCAAAAGAAAATTGGATCGAAAACTGCTGTTTAGAGATGGAAGAGAGCCTAAATGCAAACAACAGTAAGAAAGCTTTTAAAACTATTAAAGGGTTAACACAGACTATAGAACACAGAATAAGCACCATATAAGACAAAACTGGCAACTGCCTCACTGAAGAGAAAGACATTGTAAATAGATGGACAGAATACTGCTCTGAGCTCTACAACTATAACTGCAATGGAGATCCTAATGTTCTGAAAGTTAACAACCCAACAGAAAAAACAAACTTTTCCATCCTACGGGAGCAAGTTGAAACGGCCATTAAATCGCTAAAGACAGGCAAATCACCTGGCATAGAAAACATCCCATCTGAACTTGTAAAAAATGGAGGCAGCAGTATGGATGACATACTCATGGGCTACGTCTACACTAGCCCATTACGTTGAAGTAGCCTATTTCGAAGTAAGAACATCAAAATAGGCTACTTCGACGATTATCATCTACACGTCCTCCAGGGCTGGCAACGTCGACGTTCAACATCGAACTAGCGATGGGGAACGCCAAAAGGAGCCGCCCTGGCAGGAAATGCAGAGCTTCCACACACACAAGCACCCTCTTTCGAAATAAGGGGCCAGGAAAGACCGCAGACAAGGTCACAGAGCACACTAGCCCTTCCAGGGCAGCTGCAAGCCGCTCCTTTAAAGGGCCCCTCCCAGACACAGCCGGCCTGCCCAGCACAAGGTCTGCAGAGCAGTAGCCACTCTCTCGCAGACCAAGTCACAGCAGATATGGACACCCAGCAGCAGCTGCAGCAGCAGCAGCAGGAAGCGGAGGCCCTCCAGGTAGTCATCCAGGGGGCAAGCGCCCTGCTAGGTGCTGCCCGGGAGGACACCCAGTGGCTCCTGCCGGAGAAGCCCAGCCCGGAGGCAGACAGGGATGCCCCTGACCACCGGGCTCTCCTCTTCCTCCCTCACCAGCTGCTCCCCGGCCTCTGGAGCTACCCCACCAGCTCCGAGTGGTGGAAGCAGCTCGTCATGTGGGACTGGGACAATGATATGTGGCTCCAGAACTTCCGCATGTGCCAGCAGACCTTTCTCGAGCTCTGCCAGTGGCTCACCCCAGCACTGAGGCACCACGACACCCGGATGCGGCGCGCCCTCCCCGTCGAGAGGAGGGTCACAATAGCATTCTGGAAGCTGGCCACTCCAGACAGCTATCGCTCCATGGGACACCAGTTTGGAGTAGGAAAGGCCACGGTCAGGGCTGTCGTCGTGGAGGTAAGGAGGCCCGGGCATGCACCCACTGGGGGGCGGGGGGGCTGGCTGTGGGCTTGGGGAGGGAGGGAGGGAGGGAGGGGCCAGGTGTGGGGCTGGAAAGGGAGGGATAGTGGGGAGGGATGGGCTGGGCAAGTGGGGTACCTGGGGAGGTGCCTGGGAGGGGGGCATGGGGGAAGGGCCCTGGGGCACTCTGCACAGCCTCATGGGCACCTGTGTTCCCTCCCAACAGGTGGTCTGTATGCTTAACGCCATGTTGCTCCAGAGGGTCATCCGACTCAGGGACCTGGACGCAGCCATCGCCGGATTCGCCTCCATGGGGTTCCCGAACTGCTTCGGGGCCCTGGATGGGACCCACATCCCCATCCGCGCCCCGGACCACCTGTGGAGGAAGATACATCAACCACAGGGGCTACCACTCCGTGATCCTGCAGACCATGGTGGACAGTCGGGGCCACTCCAGGATGTGTACGTGAGCTGGCCCGGCTGCACACACAATGCCCGTGTTTTTAGGAACTCGGGCCTGTGCTGCCGGCTGGAGGCGGGGACCTACATCCCCCAGAGGGTCACCTCTGTGCCCCTCTGCCTTGTGGCAGACGCGACCTACCCCATCCAGCCCTGGCTCATGCGCCTGTACACTGACCACCTCAATGCCAGCCAGGAGTGGTTCAATGCCCACCTGAACCACGCCCGCCAGGTGGTGGAGAGAACACTTGGCCGTCTGAAGGGCCACTGGCGGTGCGTCCTTGCCCAACTGGATGTCAGCCTCCACAACATCCCCCAGCTTGTGGGCGCATGCTGCACACTCCACAACATCATTGAGAGCAAGGGGGAGGCTTTCATCCAGGGGTGGGCGGTTGACGCCAGCACAGGCTTCCCCCAGCTGACCGCCTCAACCAGCTGCCAGGCCAACCATGAGGGGGTACGGGTCCGCGAGGCCCTGCGGGCCCACTTCAATCAGGGAGAACCCTGAGCACCTCCCTGGCCTTCTCCAGAAGCCCCCCCCGACACACAGCCCGCAATGCCCGCACACTGCCCCCAACACCCACACGCCACCCCCCCCAACAAGAACACACCTCCAGCTTTTTGGAAAACAAAACTTTTTTTTTTTTAACCAGATAACTTCTTTGATTCAACAAGGAAACTGCAACTAATCTACACAAAGGGGGACAACCAAGGAGATAAAGGGGGACAACTAAGTATATGGGCCAACAGCCGAGCTATCCGCCGGGCCCCCATCAGTCCAGGGTGGGGGTAGAGGGGTGGGAGCCCTAGTGGGTATGGCTCGCAACCCCCTCTCCCCGTGTCCACGGTCCGCGGCGTGACTGGCTGGGGGCTGGGAGGACCGGCAGGTATGGCCGGGATGCCTCCACTGGCCGGTCTTCAGCCCCAGTTGGTTCTGTGGAGCTTGCCGGTGGTGAGGCGGGTGGAGCAGCAGGTGGGGCAGCAGGTGCCGAGGTGGGTGGGGCAGCAGGGAGGGCGGCCTGGGGAGCAGCAGGGTGGGGGGAGCCAGGTGACAGCCTCCCGGATCGACCCGGCTATGTCCCTGAAAACTCCCATAAAGTCCTCCCACACCACCCACCACCAGGTGGACTCCTCCCGCTCAAAACAGAGTCTTTCCTCTGCCACCTCCGTCTGCTGCCAGAGAGCTTCCAGGAGCTGAGGGTCCACCAGGGCCATCCCTAGAGTCCAGAGGTGGCGGGACCATCCTGCTGGCCTTAGGGGTGTCTCCGGGTGCTGGCAGTGGCTGGCCTCCAGCGGGCTGTTGGGGACAACAGAGGGTGTCTGGCTGTGTGGGGTGTCAGATGCTGCAGCTGGAGAGAGGGAGAGAGGGAGGGGAAGGCTGTTAGTACAGTGCCCTGGCCCTTGGCCCGTTCTCCCCGCCCCCTCTTGGGTGCTGGGTCTCCGTCCCCATCAGTGGGTTTGATGTCGCTGTTGGCTGTCACTATGGCATTGTCCCCCCGCCCCCGGGGTCAAGACTGAGTTCTGTCCATGGGTATGGGTGCTCACAGGCACTGATGGCCATGCCGCCATCCTGGGACTGTACTGTGGCTGGGCATTCGCGGGTTGTGGTCCGCTGGGGGTGTGTGAGGCTCCGGGTCGTGGCTGGTGCTCCCGCCCTGTGGCCCATGGGTGTGTGCTCTGTGGGGTACGTACCTGACTGTCCATTGCCACGGTCAGGGGAAGCTCGGTGGGCAGATGCCTGGCTGGTGCTCCGGAAGGGGAGGTCAATGAGGAGCCCCCCCTTCTCACTGCTGGACACCTCCTCCGCTGTCCTGAGGGGGGGCTTCTTGGGTGGGCCCCGGGGTGCGGGGCTGGCCTCTGGGCCTGACTCCAGCCCCAAGGCCTGCTGGGGCTCGTCGGCCGTGGTGTCAAGGGTGGCCGGGGGGAGGAGGTGTCCCGGGGACCCAGGATGGCCCTGATCTCCCTGTAATAGGGGCAAGTGGTGGGGGCAGCCCTAAACCAGCTGGCCGAGTCCCAGGCCCGGGCATAACCCTGCCACACCTCCTTCACCTTACTCAGGACTTGATCTGGAGTGCAGGCAGGGTGACCCTGGGTGGCCAGGCCCTCGGCCAGTCGGGTGAACACTTCTGCTTTCTGCCGCTTGCTCCCCATCATGTGGAACACCTCCTCCTCGCCCCAGCAGGTCTCGGAGCTTGGCCTCCGACCAAGAGGGGCCCCGCGTTCTTTTGGCCCCCTGCCTGGCTGCTGGGGGTGCCTGGGTCCCCTCAGGAGGGGAGCCCTGGGGGCGCTCAGGGGGCTGGCTTGATGTCATAGGTAAGGCAACGGGGATTGGTGCCTCTGAGAAGCGTGCAGGGCTAGCACGTGGCTGTTCTGCTGCCTGCACGCTCTCAGCTTCCTGCCACAGGAAATTCGGGTCCGTGGTGCCTTTAAGGCTGCTGCGCGCGGGGACCATAGAGCCGCACAGGGGCTGGATAGAGTGTCTCTCAACCCCTCAGCTGAAGGCCGCCATGGAGGACCCCGCAATTTCGAAGTAGCGGGACGCAGATCGTCTACACACACCCAACTTCAATGTTGAACGTTGAAATAGGGTGCTATTCCCATCCAAGGATGGGAATAGCGACTTTGACATCTTGCCACCTAACATCGATTTCAACGTCGAAATAGCACCTGGCACATGTAGACGCAACGGGTGCTATTTCGATGTTGTGCTGGCTGCTTCGAAGTAGCCAGCTAGTGTAGATGCACCCATGATGATTTGCGACAAAATATGGCAGAGTGGAGAATGGCCAAAAACTTGGACTAAATCACTAATTATAACGCTTCCTAAAAAAAGGAAACCTACAGTTATGCGAAAATTACAGGACCATCAGCTTAATTAGCCAACCTAGTAAGGTGATGCTGAAAATCATACTGAACAGAGTAACATCCCAGGCTGAGAAGATTATTTCTGAAGAGCAAGCTGGTTTTCGATCAGGCAGGAGTACCACTGAACAGATTTTCAACCTATCTGTTCTCTGTCAGAAATACAGTTCACATCAGCAAGACCTGTACCTTGTTTTTATTGATTTTAAAAAGGCTTTCAACAGAGTTTGGCATGCAGCACTGTGGGCAACAATGAAACAATTTAACATCAACAGTAAACTCATTGACATAATTAAAAATTTACACAAAAAGGCTAGTAGTGCAGTATTATTCAGTGGGTGCTGTTGGTGCCTGGTTCCGTACCAGTGTATGCATACAACGGGACTGCATACTCTCTCCTACACTTTTTAACATCTTTCTGGAATGTATCATGATAGATGCTCTAGATGACCACTCTGGAATGGTAAGTATTGGCGGTCAATCTATAACCAACTTATGTTTCTCAGATGACATTGTTGGACTGGCAGGGAGTGAAAAAGAACTAGATAACCTTGTTAAATGCCTAGATAAAATTTCAACAACATATGGCATGGAAATAAAAGCAGAAAAGACAAAACTCATGACCAACAATGCTAGGGGTATATCCGCACAAATATCCATAAAACAACAGAAACTGGAAAAAGTAAAACAATTTAAATACTTAGGGTCAATCGTCTCTGATGCCGGTACAAAACCAGAACTACTCGCCAGAACAGCAATAACAACCGCAGCAATGGCAAAATTAAAACCAATCTGGAAAGACAAAAACATATCCCTAAAGTCAAAAGTAAGGCTCATGCAAGCTCTTGTACACTCCATCTTTTTATATGCTTGTGAGACCTGGACTCTGACAGCAGAACTAGAGTGCAAGATCAAGGCCCTTGAAATGAGGCTATACAGCAAGGTTCTTAACATCCCCTACATGGCCCGTATAAGTAATGAAGAGGTCAGAAACATCATCAACTCAGCAACAGGACCTCATCACGACCTACTGTCCAGGGTGAAAAAGAGCAAACTAAGATGGTATGGACACACAATGAGATCATCAGCCTGTCCAAGACCATACTGCAAGGCACAGTCAATGGTAAAAGGAGACATGGGTGACAGAAAAAGCAATGGATAGACAACATTAAAGAATGGACAGGGGTGAGCTTTGACACAGCTCAAGAATTGGCACATGACCGCTAAAAACGGAGAGACACTATAAAGAACGTTGTCATGAAGGCACCCCAACAACCTCCGTCAAGGGACTGATGATGATGATGAAGGCCACAGTTATGATGGATGTAAGGAAACCCATGCAAGCACCCAGTGGGAGGGGTTGGGCGGCCCAGGGTGAGGGGCCAGGTTGGTCCTGGGGGGGGTCTGGGCATACCCCCCCACACCTTTACAGTGCCTATGTCCCTCCCACAGATGGTTCATGCACTCAACACCATGCTCCTCCAGAGGGCTGTCTGCACTGGGGACCTGGACATGGCAAGTGGGGGCTTCAGTGCACTGGGGTTCCTGAACTGCTTTGGGGCTCTCAACAGGACCCACATACCCATCTGATCCCTGAAGCACAGTGGAGGACAATTTATAAACAGGAAGAGCTACCATTTGGTGGTCCTCCAGGCCAAGGTGGACAGCTGGGACCGGTTCCAGGACATCTATATGGGCTGGCTTGGCTGCACCCACGACGTGGAGGTCTTCCACAACTCGGGCCCGTGCTGCCAGCTGGAAGCGGGGACCTACATCCCCCAGAGGGAGACCCCACTGGGGGCACCACTGTGCCCTACTGCCTGGTGACCGAGGCTGCATCCCCGCTCCAGCCCTGGCTTATGTGGCCCTGTACGGGCTTCCTCACACCCAGTCAGGACTACTTCAATGGCTATGCCTGCCAGGTGGTTGAGTGCACCTTCAGCTGCTTGAAGGGACAGTGGCTCTGCCTCCTCACCCAACTGGATGTTTGCATCCTTAATGTCCTCCGCATGGTAGGCACCTGCTGCACCCTACACAACATTGTAGCCAGCAAGAGGGAGACCCCCATTCAGGTGTGGGCAGTTGAGCCTGGCATGGGCTACCTCCAGCCAGCTGCTGCCCCTAGCTGCCAGGCCCACCAGTATGGGATCCACATCCAGGAGGCCCTGTGCCAACACTTCAACCAAGCCCCCCAGTAAGCATCACCCCAGACACCCCGGCAGGCCTCCTGAATGCTTGCCCCACCTTCCACACACTCCCCCCACCTCCTGCACACCACCCCCCCACCAAGCACATGGCACACAGATGTCTGGGAAAAATAAAGCACTGCATTACTAACTATTAAAACTGTGGCCAGAACATATTTGTCAACAGAACAGTGGGGATAACTATATACAGAGGGGGAATAACAATTTACGGGGGTGATAACTATTTACAGAGGGAGGGGGATCTAGGTGGCCTGGGCATTGGGCCATCACTCCAGGGAGGGGGTGGAGGGCTGTGACCCCCACATGCTCCAGATCCCACCCCCTCCTCATCCGGAGTCCCCATTGGGGCTGGGTAGGGACGGGGAGTAGAGGGAGGTATGGCCAGGGATTGGCCTTGGGCCAGTGGTTGGGCCCAGTGGGGCCCTCTCCCAAGGGGCTGGCAAGCAGAACCATGGCAGGAGCAGGAGCAGGGGCAGAGGGTGGATGGCAGCAGGCAGCAGCTGGGCCAGGAGTTCCTGATATGTGCCCGTGATGTCCCAGAAGGTGACCATAAAGTCCTCCCAGGCTGCCTGGCACCCGGCGGCCTCCCTCTCCTCTAACTGGAGGCACCACTGCACCAGTTCCCCCTGGCACCAGATGGAGGTGGCGATGTGGGGATCCTCAGCCAGCCACTGCTGGCTCTGATGAGAACAGGCCCATCTTGGCGCTGGTGGTGCCTCTGAGCAGTTGCTCTCCCTCACCTCCAGGGGTCTGTCCAGGACCATGGAGTCAGCGAGACTCTCCTGGCCCTCAGATGGTGCGGCTGTGGAAACAGGGGGGGAAGGGAGAAAAAGGCTGTGAGTACTGACCCCTGCCCCATGTCCCTCACTCCCCATTCCCTCTGGGTGCTGGGTCCCTGTCCCCTGTCCCCCGTCCATGGGTTCACTGGCCCTATGGGTGGCCTCTTTGTGTGGTCTGCCCCTCCACCCCTCCAGCTGTGGGTGGGACACCTCGCTGTCTGCAGGAGCAGGTGCTGACACACACTGGCAGCTGTGCCACCATCCTGAGGCCATGGTCTGGCTGTGCCCAGGTGGGCCGGGGTCTAGTGGGGGTGTGGGGGGCCCCAGTCGTGTATGGTGCCCCTGCCCCATGACCCAGGGAGTGTGTCCTGTGGGATACATACCTGTGGATCCACTGCAGAGGTCGGGGGACACCCTGGCTGGAGGTGTGGGAGGGGAGATCAATGACTAGCTCCCCCTGCTCGCTGGACCACTCCGCGGCCTCAGAGCCTGGTTCCAGTTCCAGCTCTGGTGCTGCGGGCTGGATAATGGTGCTGGCTCCTACTCCTTGACCTGCTGTGGCTCCTTGGCCATGGTGTTGAGGTCAGCAGTGGGGAGGAGGTGTCCTGGGGACCTAAGATGGTCCTGAGCTCCCAGTAGTAGGGGCAAGGGACGGGGGTGGGCCCTGACCAGCTGGCCAAGTCCCGCCCCCAGATATAACCCTGCCGCAGTTCCTTGACCTGACTCCTGACTTGGTCAGGACCACGGGCAGAGTGACCCAAGGTGGTCAGGCCCTCAGCCAGCTGGGCAAATGTGGCTGTGTTCCACCACTTGCTCCCCATAAACCAGAGCACCTCCTCTTCACTCCAGAGACCCAGCAGGTCCTGGAGCTCTGCCTCACTCTTCTTCCACCCTGGCTGGACCCTTATGAACCCTGGGGTTGGTCAGAGAGGGAGCCCTGGGACCCCTCTGGTGGCTGGCTGGTCACCATCCCTCTCCATGGGCTGCTGGGAGTCGTTCTGAGGCATGCAGGGGCACCACATGTGATGGCTGCTGCCTGCATGCTCTCAGCTTCCTGCCATGGGGTCTCCTGGTCTGTGCGGCTTTAAGAGCCACTGAGTGCACAGATCACAGAGCCCCGCAGGGACCAGGCAGCACGTCTCCACATCCCAGCTGATTGCTGCCATGGCAGTCCCCACTTTTTTGAAGTCGCAGGACGCGGCACATCTACACAAGTCATTTTTCAACGTTAGACATCAAAGTAGTGCCCTATTCCTATTTTCGGGTTGGAATAGTGGTTTCGACATCTGCAGCGCCTAACATCGATTTCAACTTCGAAGTAGCGCACAGCATCTACAGATGCTACGTACTCTGCTTCGAAGTGGTGAATGCTCTTTCAAAGCAGCAGGCTAGTGTAGATGTGGCTGAGGTGGAGCTAGCAGAATTATACTGCTGTTGTGCTCAAGTTCTTATTACACATGTACTATAATAGGACCCAAGTGCCTCAGTCAGGTCTGGGATTCTGCTGTGTGAGGACCATCAAAAGCTTAAGTAGTCGCTGTCTCTACCCCAAAGAATTTATAAACTAGTTGTATGTGTATAAAACTTTTCCTATGCTACATAGAAATACAATCTGTCAAAATAACAAAGGAAATTCCTGGAATCATTGATATTTCAAATATATTTTATTAGCAAAACATGAAATATAAAATGTCAATGACGTTATTATTTGCCACATTTCCATTGGCACAAGATATAAATAAATCTTTCAAATGAGACTTTAACCTGACCACCAACTTTTCTCTCTGCCCAGAAAACAGACAGCGCCGACTTCATAGAATGAACAAGAGCCCACATCCCGCAGGAAGCTGCCATGGCAACAGATTTGAAATAACAAACCAACCAACCCCAGGCTGTGGCCACACTAGCCCCTGCTTGTGGAGGGGCTATGGTATAGTGGCACTTCGGAACATGCTAATGAGGCACTGTGATGAATATGCAGCACCTGATTAGCATAATGGCACCCACGCATGCTTCAAAACTGCCAGTTTCGAAATGTACACCGCACCTGTAGCTGGGGGGCATTTTGAAACAACCCCTCCGATTTCAAAAGCCCCTTCTTCCCCATCCAGATGGGAAAAAGGGGCTTTTGAAGTCAGGGAGCCATTTCAAAAGGCCCTCGGCTTACAGGCGGTGTGCATTTCAAAAACTGCAATTTCGAAGCGCGTGCACCTGTCATTATGCAAATGAAGTTCTGTATAGTCATGGCAGCACCTGATTAGCACATTCTGAAGTGCCACATTAACATAGCTCCTCCAAAAGGAGGGGCTACTGTGGCCACAGCCTATATTTCACATACACACACACACACGCACACAAAAAGCACAACAAACTTATACAGAGAACTCAGCAATTTTAGTAGCCCTCATAAGAAGCTTTGACGCTATACAATGGTGTAACTTTAAGATGAAAAATACAGGAGGAAAATGGCTTTAAGAGAAGACATATCTGAAAGGAGAATTCTTATAGGAGTTCCCCTAGACTTGGAACACCAATAAGCTGAATATATAAGATTAGAAGGTAAGAATACTTCAATGAGCAATGAAAACCATTCTACTGAGACTGGATGAAGTACAGACAAAGCTCCCACATGGAACTTCTTATAACCCCAGGGTCAGGAACCCCCAGCAGGGCGGCCAAGAATGGCACTTGAGCTGATTTTCTTCAGTATGTGAGGCAGGAGCTCAGAACTTCCCCTCTTCCTCTATGCAGCTGGGTGCTTGCTCAAAGCCATGCCATCTGTGGACTAGCAAAAGACCAGCTAATGCTACCAACCACCACCGAAAAGATCAAGGTCTGAATCTTAATTCATTAATGAAGCTGTTGTGAGTAGAACTATTAATAACTTAAAAACACTCACCAGCACTCAGACCGTACCTAGAGGTCAAAAGGTCAAATTTCAGCACTCCACCTCAGAAAGGTTGCTGACCCCTGTTATAGCTGATTCAGAGATTAGGTCTGAGACTGGATAGACGTCTCTTGTGGTACATTTGCACACCAGAAACTATCAGTGCTAGAATTCCCATCTTCATTTGTTGGTGTGAACTGGACAAATAATCTGCCTGCAAAGGTGGTTTCTGGTTTTCAGTTTCAGGCAATGTGCCTGTTCTGGATCAACCATTCAAGTGAGTGGCCCAAAGTCTTTATACCGGCCCATAAGCAGGGGTGGGAGTGGGGGTGAAGGGTGTAAATGCTATCCTCATGTCAGGTTTCAGTCCCTTCCTCCCTGCTGTGCTGTGCAGAGGGACCCTGAAGGGTCCGATGGGGGAACCCAAGGCAATCTGGATGCTGTAGTTCCTTGGCTAGCCACCTTCCTAGAGAGCTGACCCTGCAGCAGTAAAAGGACTACTTTTCACAGCATGCCTTAGGCTGCTAGCAACAGGAAAGGGAGGGGATGAATATTTTGGAATATTGTTTTTTATCTTATGACCTTACAGCTAGATCCCAGAAGGTAATTTCTATGAAACATATATTACTGTATAAATTTTTAGTATGTTGTAACAAAAACATTTTACCTCTCTCTGTTCCCACTCCAATTTTTCATAAACCTCTCTTATGCAGACTCATTGTATCACTATTTGGAACTCCTTTACGGTTAAAAAAAATTGTGGCCCTTATTTACAAAAAAAGCGCACACACTCCATAAATCCCTGCATTCGGGCCTGTTATAAGTGACTTTTCTGAGTGGAATTTGTTAGTACACCCTGATCTTAGCTAATGTTATCACTCAGCTGTCTGAAAAGAAGAGTAGTTCGCCCAGGAAAAGATGGAAGGAAATATCTGTGGCGTTCTGGTGGTCTGGTAGCTACCCATTAAGACTGCTTGGATTGGCAGTGGGATGGCAAGATGAGTTTTGTCTGTAGGGGAATTTTACACAGAAAAGGAAGGAAATGATATGACATAAGGACCACTTTTGATAGGGAAATGAGGGAGCAGAGGACTGATGAAATCCCATGTCTGTGAACCATAGAAATAAGAGGAGCAACTGCCTGTGGAAGATTCTAATACACACAGGGGCTGTGTCTATATATGCTCCCTCCTTTCAGACGGGGCGTGTTAATAAGGCAGTTTGGGAGATGTTAATGAGGCATTGACATGAATATACAATGATTCATTAGCATAACGGTGGCCATGTGGGATTCAAAATTGCTGCTTTCAGAATTCACACCTACCATGTATATGGGGGCCCTTTGAAAGGACTCCCCCTGACTTTGAAAGCCCCTTCTTCCTAAAACCAAATAGGAAGAAGGGGCTTTCAAAGTTGGGGGATCCTTTCAAAAGACCCCTGTCTGCACAGGCAGCGTGTGTTCTGAAAGCAGCACTTTCAAATTGCACATGGCCACTGTTATGCTAATGAGGCACTGCATGTTCATGTCAGTGCCTCATTAGCATCTTCTGAACTGCTTCATTAACATGCTCCCTCCAAAAGGAGAGGACACGTGTAGACAGAGCTAGGGAAACTGCTCCAGTAAGACCGTTCAGCTATGTCTACACTACAGAGCTCTTTCAAAAGAAGCTCTTCCAGAAGATCTCTTCCAAAAGAACTTCTTTCCAAAGAGTGCATCCACACACAAAAAAGTGGATTGAAAGAGTGATGTGCTCTTATGAAAGATAGCATCAACACAGCCCCCGCTCTTTTGAAAGTACAGGCCAGGGATTGAAAAATCAGGTTCCATGAGGACTGCTCTTTCGAAAGAAGGGTCCTGAGGAACATCTACATACATTTTGTTTTGAAACAAGCTTTCAAAAGAAGGTGCTCTTCCTAAAACAGGTGTGGAAGAACACTTTTGAGAGGAGTGCCATGTTTTTTTCAATTTACTGTGGAAAGAACTCTTTTTGTGTGTCAGTGTTTCATGGGATCTTTTGAAAAAGCCCCCTTCTTTCAAAATTTTTTGAAAGAACTTGTTAGTGTAGATGCAGCCTTCATGAATGTGAATGTTCAATCCTGTTCCATCCAAACTTCTCCAGAGTTTCAATCCCAGGAAGGGAGAGAGAATGAGATAAATCATTTCAGTTCTTCAGTCATATGTACCAACAATTCAACAATAGTAAACCAAACCAGGGTTTGGCAGCTATTCTGACACATTGAAGGCTGCATCTTGCAATTACCTTTGCTAGTAGAATCAGACAAAGTGTCCAAGCCTGATTCACAGGAGATTAAAAAGATGTGTGAAATTTCTCTAGGTCTACCTAAAACACTCCAGAGACAAAAGCAACCCAAGTAACACGATTGTCAATACCCATCTCTTTTCTGTGACCTCAGCAGAAAGCCCACCAGAATAAGTGGGCAGGGTGAAACAGGAGGAATGGAAAATTTCTTACATGATTATTTCTTCTCTGCTAACAGCATATCCCACAATTTTAAGAATGGGCTGCTCTCCTCACTGCAGCTTATGGAGCTGAATCAAAGCTGCAGTGCAGCTAATAATGGCAACCACCCTTTTCTCCAGCTTGCTGTCGGGTAAGTCATTCCTAAGGTATGTGAAAAACTCATCAAGTTTTTTTGTAAATGGTATATCAATGACCACCTCATTCAGTATGTATACCTGCATGATAAATAGGCCAAGTAAAATGCTGACCCTTGACTAAAAGACATCCAGGGTGGGAAATGCTGCTAGCAGAAAGGAAGTTATTAGGCGAGAAATGTTCCATTCTGTAGCTTCAACTTCTCTCACAATTCTGCGATGCATGGGAGTAAACAGGGACTGGGAGGACATGAAAAAGTTAAATTGAACTGACCAAAAGGCGAGGCCATTACTAGACCACAATCCTGCACAGAAAGTCCATTTTGTAATCTTAAATGAAGCTGTTACCCAATGAACCTGTGGAACTTGCATTCTAACTGCTTTGTGTCTGGTAATTTGGCTGGAAATTTCACAGAAACACATTGTCACATATCAGAGGGGTAGCCATGTTAGTCTGGATCTGTAGCAGCAACGAAGGGTCCTGTGGCACCTTATAGACTAACAGAAAGGTTTAGAGCATGAGCTTTCATGAGGTAACTCACTTCTTCAGATGCATCCACTCAGGCAGAGCCACCTCTGGCTAAAGAACTTTCATGATACCTATTTATCTCACTGTAATCGCCAGATTTACTATCTCAAAATGGAGATCACACATAGTAAAATGGAAAAGGTAAAACAAATTGGCAGTTCTCATTGGCCGTGTCTACACTAGCCCAAAACTTTGAAATGGCCATTTCAAAGTTCACTAAGGAAGCGCTGAAATACATATTCAGCGCCTCATTAGAATGCCGGCAGCCATGGCACTTCGAAATTGACGCAGCTCGCCGCCGCACAGCTCGTCCAGATGGGGCTGCTTTTCAAAAGGACCCTGGCAACTTCGAAATCCCCTTATTCCTATCTGTGGTTAGGAATAAGGGGATTTTGAAGTTGCCAGGGTCCTTTCAAAAAGGACTAGTGTAGACATAGCCATAATGTATGTCATAGTGGCTAGGGCATGCAGGAGACCTGCATCCCATTACCAGCTCAGACACTCACCTGCTGGGTGACCTTGGGCAAATTATTTCACCTCTCTCTCTGCCTTAGCTCCCCCCATCAGAATAATACTTTGTAAAATATTTTGGAACATAATTCTGGAACAGGCTGTAGTCTAGCTACATATATCACACCGTTTTGTAGGTTTACCTTGAATCATCATCAAGTTAAATTGTAATAGGTAACCAATAATGGGAATCAGCATATTCTGAGAAGCTAACTTTGAGCACTTTTTTTTAACGCTGAGTTTGAAAAATTTTCATGTCAGTAGTAAGACCAAAAGCAGTCCTTTGAGACAGGAAAATGTGGCTTAAGTAAGTTTGAAATGTGACAGCAATACCAAAAGAGAGAGAGTGGTTCTGTTTCTGTGCTCAGGGCACTGGAATATATTCAGCAACTGAAGGAATACCATGAAATTTGGTGTAACCATAGTACTAGAAGTTAAGCAAAAGCAAAAAACCCAACAAATAAGAAGCTCAGTGAACAAGCTGTATGAAGGCAGAAAACAAATGTGCTCATTATACCACCTCCATAGAGCCATATTCTTGGGTTAGATGAAATTGTACACAAGACTCAAGGGTATTCTAGAAAGTTCAAACTTTTGAACCATTTCTCCTGAGATCTGTCCAGGACAAACACATTGGATGGAAATGGGTATATAAAGTGCCATAGCCTCATATTATCAGTTTTTATTGATCCATCTAAACAAACCCTGAAAAAGCTCAACTCCATACTGTGGCATATGGGGTCAGTATGTATTTAAAAAGAATACTGCAGTAGAAACTATTATGAAGTTAGATTAAATGCCTTATTTCAGTATAATTTTCCACTGTTCTTCACTATTGGAAAATGCACAGTTCAGTGGCTATTCATACAATGGCATTACAAAGAAGAACATAATTAAAATGTGCACACAAATCCACGCACTAACATTTCTTTATATGGTTATGTTTTATTAATTGCTTTTGCTTTTTTGCAACAAAAACAGAAGATAAATATATAAATTGAGAAGGTATAAAAACTAATGAGAAGAACACATCCCTGAAAAAGAAGAAAAGAGGCAATAAATTATACTTGAGATTGAACTCAAACAGGAGACAATGTATAAAAGTGACTCTTTTTATTTAATTGAAAATTATTTTTAGGTAAACTACGTAAAAAATAGTAATGAGCTCCTCCATATGATCAAACGACTGTTTGTGTACACATATATCACATATCTCATGTACCATTTTGTATACATTTATAAAAATATAAATATACTTTGTACATATATTTGGTAAAGCAGAAATGATACAACAGAAGTGGGATATATGAACATACACATAGAAACAGTCTATTTGATCACATATAAAATAAATAAAAATAAAATATATGGAGATACACATTTCACAGAAGTAGAAGGGACCTCACTGAGTCCAGTTCCCTGCCCTCTTGGCAGGCCCAAGCACCATCCTCATTTTTTAAAAAAAATTGCATTTAGGTATATTATTTGCCCCAGCTCCCCACATGGCCCCCTCAAGAACTGAACTCTCCACACTAGGCTTAGCAGGTTAATGCTCAAACCACCAAACTATTCCCGCCCTCATGTGGGGCCTCATTTTATACAGAGAGTTCTTGATACACTGTCCCTTCAGACACTTTATCTATCAGCAGCTATGTGATGAAGGATTGTCTTAGAATCATAGAATCATAGAATAGTAGGACTGGAAGGGACCTCGAGAGGCCATCGAGTCCAGCCCCCTGCCCCCATGGCAGGACCAAGCACTTTCTAGACCATCCCTGAAAGCCATCTATCTAACCTCTTCTTAAATATCTCCAGTGATGGAGATTCTACCACCTCCCTTGGCAATTTGTTCCAGTGTTTGATCACCCTGACAGTTAGGAACTTTTTCCTAATGTCCAACCTGAACCTCCCCTGCTGCAATTTCAGTCCATTGCCTCTTGTTCTATCCTCAGAGGCAAGGAAGAACAAGTTCCCTCCCTCTGCCTTATGACACCCTTTTAGATACCTGAAAATTGCTATCATGTCCCCCCTCAATCTTCTCTTTTCCAAACTAAACAAGCCCAGTTTTCTCAGGCTTCCTTCATAGGTCATGTTCTCTAGACCTTTGATCATTCTCGTTGCTCTCCTCTGGACCCTCTCCAATTTCTCCACATCCTTCCTGAACTGCGGTGCCCAGAACTGGACACAATACTCCAGCTGAGGCCTAGCCAGCGCAGAGTAGAGCAGGAGAATGACTTTTGGTGTCTTGTTCACAACACTCCTGTTTATGCATCCTAGAATCATGTTTGCTTTTTTTGCTGCCAGCATCACTCTGTTGACTCATATTTAACTTGTGGTCCACTATAACCCCTAGATCCCTTTCTGCTGTACTCATTCCTAGGCAATTCTTTCCCATTCTGTATGTGTGACACTGATTGTTCCTTCCTAAGTGGAGCACTTTGCATTTGTCCTTATTAAACTTCATCCTGTTTACCTCAGCCCATTTCTCCAGTTTATCCAGATCCTTTTTAATTATGACCCTATCCTCCAAAGAAGTTGCAACCCCTCCCAGCTTGGTATCATCTGCAAACTTAATAAGTGTACTTTCTATGTCAATATCTAAATCGTTAATGAAGATATTGAACAGAACCGGTCCTAACACAGACCCCTGCGGAACTCCACTAGTTATACTTTTCCAGCAGGATTGAAAGCCATTAATAACTACCCTCTGGGTACGGTTATCCAGCCAGTTGTTCACTCACCTTATAGTAGCCCCATCTAAGTTGTATTTGAGTAGTTTATTGATAAGTATATTATGTGAGACCGTGTCAAATGCTTTACTGAAGTCTAGGTATATCACATCCACCGCTTCTCCCTTATCCACAAGGCTCGTTATTCTATCAAAGAAAGCTATTAGATTGGTTTGACATGATCTGTTTTTAACAAAACCATGCTGGCTGTTCCCTAGCACTTTACCACCTTCCAATTGCTTGCAGATGATTTCTTTAATGACCTGCTCCATTATCTTTCCTGGCACAGAAGTTAAGCTGACTGGCCTGTAGTTTCCCAGGTTATTCTTGTTCCCCTTTTTATAAATGGGCACTATATTTGCCCTTTTCCAGTCTTCTGGAATCTCTCCCGTCTCCCATGATTTTCCAAATCACACACACTTTTTTAAGACATAGAAAGCACACACACTTCACAGATCTTCACACACACTTTTTTAAGACATAGAAAGCACATCGCCAGAAATAATCTGGATGATTTACCTCTTGTCAGAAAGAAGAAAACTTTGCAACTAATTTTATCAATCTTATCTCCAAGTTATTTAAACCCAACCTTATTCATTTTAATTTTCAAAGTTTATGAATAAAAAGTTGCCATACATGCTCCTCCACAAATGAACGTGCACTCCAGCTATTATTGGTGGTGCATCCTCACCAAAGAAAACCCCAAAACACTCTCTGAAGACATTTTGGTGGGAGGAGGTCACCACTACACAAGTATCAGAGAGGTAGCCATGTTAGTCTGCATCCATAAAAACAAAAAGAAGTCCTGTGGCACCTTATAGACTAACAGATTTATTGGAGCATAAGCTTTTGTAGGTAAAGATCCACTTTGTTAGATGAATGCAAGAGTCCGTTCATGGTTGTCTGCAAATTACCAGCTGAGTTAGTGTGCTATGACATTCTTCAGGCCTGCCAGATGCAAAGCTACTGGTGTGATTTGGTGGCAAGTACACTGGTTACACCGTCAAACAGCAAAGGAGGAGAGAGGGGGTCACCTTCTCTACCCATTGTTGCAAAAAAAGACTGTAATTGTATTGTCTAGCCTTATCTAGGCTGCTAGTAAATATAATAGGGGAGGAAAAACCACATTCGATAGATGAATGCTTGTGAGTTCCTGCACCTTTATGTAACGTTAAGTCTTTTATGGAAGCTTTGCATCTGTACATGGTCTAGTTGAGCTCCTTACCTGAATGTGAAAGGCTCCATCAACAACATCTTAATAGGTAGATGTGGGCAAAATAGTACTTCTTTACATACCTGGAGAAGGTCTTTTCATCAATCTGAAATGAGATGACTTCTCAGGAAACCTACAACCTCATGTTCATCTGCTGTCTCTGTGTGACATAGGTCCATGGAGCCATATGACTGATGAGTTTGAGGCACACTCTTACATTCACTGTTGTAACCATGCAGAACATTAGAGAGAAAAAGGTGGGCAAGATATAACCCCCCCGCATCTTCTTTGTCTAACACTCACAGATATTTGTGAATGAGGCTGCATCTAGTTGATGAAGTCAGTTACACTCTTGAATTTCTCTGAGGCAGAAAAACCCTTGCCAATGTGGATTTTAGTGGTGCAGCTACGAACCCTATACTCTGGTTGGCAATATCTTTCTTATCTCCTTAGATGAGCAGCTGTGACTGCCGAAATCTTGCTGAATAGTCCTGATGCTGTAGAAATGCTGAATACTCCTGATTCTGTAGAAATATCCAAGAGCAGGACTCTGTGACCACGTCTACACTAGCAAGTTCTTTTGGAAAATCAGGCCCTGTTTCGGAAGAACGTGTGCATAAAGTACGCTCTTTCAATCCAAAATCAAAAGAATGCAGCTCTTCTTCCAGAAGCTGTCTTCTGCTCCCAGATCAGGAAGAGTGCCTCCTTCTGAAAGATTGTTTAAAAAAAAAAAAAAAAAAAAAAAGCATGTATAGATGCTGTGCAGGGCCTTTTCTCAAAAGATCAGTCCTCAAGGCACTGGATTTTTCAATCCCTAGTCTATTCTTTTTAAAGATAGGGGAGCTATGTGGATGCTCTCCATCAAAAGAGCAGATTGATCTTTTCATCTGCTTTTTTGTGTATGGACATGCTTTTTCAAAAGAAGTTTTTTGGGAGGGATCTTCTAGAAGAACTCCTTTTGAAAGATCGCTGTAGTGTAGATGCGGCCTGTACTGGTAGTGAGAAGCTACCATATGGAATCAAAGATACTTCCTGTGTGCTGAGTAAACTGATATTTAAAACAGTATCCTGTAACCTGAGAACCAAAAACCACTCTTCTGAGTCTAACAACAGGATTATAGGGTACTTGTTCTCTGGGACAAAGTCTGCTTGAGCCTGGTGTTACTGAACTGATGTACTGGCAAATCATCTGCAAACAAGTAGAAGAAACTGACAATTATAAAATAATGTTGAATCGTGTATTGGTTGAATGCTGCCAGTTGTGAAATATTCTAGTTAAAGCTCTGCCATCTAATTAGACTGGAAAATCTTTTTCTCCTTGCAATACAATTGCCCCTTCTTTGCACACTTTCTTATAGTCTTTCTTTGGATAAGTCCCTTGTTTTACAATTACGCAAAGTTTGATGATCACTGCATTGAGGAGTTAATCAGATGTAAATATGGCTCTAATCATTTTAGCAACATTTGACAAAGGTGTTAGGAGAATAGGGAGCAGTCCTATCATAGTCCTAGATTAAACTGTCCTCAATTTGAGGCAAACAATAGGAATGGTGCTTTTAGCTGCAGAGAATATGCTTCCCAAAATTACGACATTGAATGTTTTGCATTCATTTTGTGAGGTTAGCTACAAAGTAGCACATAGGAGTCCCAAGAGTTGTGCCGTAGAATCTTTCAAATGCATGCTGTATTTATAGCTGCGGAGATACGGACAGTTTGCCAATTTCCCCTCGAGATGACTCAGACTGACATAAGATTAAGGCCAAAATAAGTTTTTACATGGGCTAAATGTCTCATCCCTGCTGATATAACAATCAGCCAGTGTCTCCAGACAGCAATATCCAATCCCAATCATGAATAAGATGACCATCCATCCTGTATTGGGCAGGATGGTACCATATTTGGGACACCAAAAGGGCATCCAAACTTTTTTTTAAAAGGGACTCATTGCCCCGTATTTGCACCCACAATCCCCACCCCAGCCTCAGGGAAGCAGGGAGAGTATGGGCAACTGCAGTTTCCCCAGGGCTCTGAGTGATCACCGGTGGCTGCAGCTTTCCTGGGGCTCCCTGGGGCCGCTGACAGCTGCTGCCTCCTTCCCTGCTCCCCAAGGCTTGGAGGAGCCACCCCTCCCCGCATATCTCCCTGTGCTGTGTTTGGGACGGGGAGATATGGTTGCCCTAATCATGAATAATACGACACTATTGTTTCTGCACAAAAACTAGATTAAGCTTATCCAGCAGCATTTGTTTAAAATATGTATGTCTCCAATTTTACACTTGTCCTCATTTTGCACTGCGGCTGCAGTGGGCTGCTACTTACCTTGGCAGAGAACAAACTGAACCAGCCTCAAGGCTGACTGTCTCCTTCAGACCAGCAGCAGAGGCAGGGGCACCAAACGAAACAGACTCTCGTGCTCCAGATTAATCTAACCTGATGTCAACCACATAGTAATATGTGCGATATAAAACACAGTTCTGAACCATGGAAAAGGCAGATCTCTGCCTCTGCTGATGGCCTTCAATTCTGGCCTCTCCTGCTTTTAAAAAAAATGTATGAGAGTCACTGGTGATTCATGCTACAATGCCCTGTCTCAACAGTCAGTCCAGTTTCTCTCTTAAAATGAGTTTCTGACCCAGCCATAGATACTGTCTCCATGGGAGCTCCGAGGCTGGAACACTCCCTGAGAAAATTTAATGACTCTTCAGCAGTCAGCACCCACTGGCAGCCAAGTTCCCTCTCTGATACCTCTCCCCACTGTCTCCAGCCCACCAACAGCCCTGCTGATTTTCTCTTTACTCTCCCTCCAACATCCCCCACAGCTGTAAAACAGTTGTTCCTCAGCATTCAGAGGAGGGAAATGAGGGCGGGGGGAAACGAGGTCTCAGCCTGTTCAGGGGTGGGTGAGGTGGAAAGAGGAAGGGTGGGGTGGGGGATGGGGTCAAATGGGGGCAAGTCTTAGGGTGGAGGTCATGGAGGGGTCAAATAACCCCCAGCTACAGCAGAAGTTGGTGCCTATGGATCCTGCAACCACAAGTTTCCTACAGAGTGCTTAATAAATGAGTTAGGTTGCTGAAGAAAGTGGAGGGCATTAGGAAAGTAGTAATTAAATAAGAGGATCCACTATTTTAAACTTGTTCAAGATTTAAAATAATGCAAAAAGCATTCTTATCCGTGTAATTTGGCTAATGTTCACAATGAAATCTATTTTACTACAAACTGACTATTGAATAGTTCTCTGTAATTTGGTAGAAGATAACTAGAGGCAAGGAACTCACCTTTTAGCAAAAACTTAAACTGCATATAAAACTACACTTATTGACTCATTTTAAATCAAGCTTGGTCTAAATTGGTGATTACTTGCCAAACATAGATAAAATAACACTTAGAAGTTAAACTAAATTATATTGATCCTGTTCCTTGAAAATCCAATTTGAAGTTTTTCTTAACCTAAAATATTAGTTAAAAACTAAAAAAAACGTTAATATGGTCTTTCTTTGCAGTTCATGCTTTTCCCAACTGTTGTCCCATGAACGATTTTTTTTCGTTTTGGCACTATCTGTTACACTGAAGTGCTTTTCATGTAATTGCAGGAGTAATTTTTCTTGAAGCAGAATCCATAAGGTGTTTCAAGAGTCATTCCAATCACTTTCCCTACATTGTTGCTAATGTGTAATCCAAAAGGTGGTTCACTGTGCTTTCATAGACTAGAACTATTGATTTAAAAAAATTAAATTCAATCTAATTAAAACTGTACTGATTTTATATAATACTAAATTTTCTTTTTCCCAATAAATGTAGTATATTTCCAAATTAATTAGGAGGAAACAACCATTTCTAGTAAGTATGTCTAAATTTAACTGACTTAAAACACAGCAAAACAAAAAATATTCTACACAATACGTAAATAGAAGATTTACTTAATCTTTTTAGACCTACATTGCTTAGTTTGTCCTCATTATCAGCTTGTTTAAGGTTCAGGGTCTTGATTATGTCCTTTTTGAGGAGTAAGGGGACTTTGAAGTTGCCCTGGAACTTTGAAGTACCAGCAGGTGCCCCGCGGCTAGATGCATGCCAGTACTTCGAAGTTTAAAACTTCAGAGTTGCCGGGAGGGGGAATTTGCTTAATGAAGTGCTGCCTATGCATGACAGCACGTCATTAGTAAACTCCCAACACCCTAATTACCATCCTTCCTTCGAAGAAGGTGGTAGTGTAGACAAGCCTGAGGTTTCATATGATCTTTTGTTTTCAAATTTTATTTATTTCTAATCCACTCTTCTCTTTTATTTATGTCTGTTTTTCCACAGTTTACAAGTGACCATCTTGGAGGGTTTTTTGTATTGTTTTGTTGTTTTTGTTTTTGTTTGTTTGTTTTTGTATTAGTTTTTGCAGTGCAAGTAGTCTAACAACAAATTCTCAGTTTAGGAACCATAGCCGTGCCTACACGTGCACACTACTTCGAAGTAGCGGCACTAACTTCGAAATAGCGCCCGTCATGGCTACACGTGTTGGGTGCTATTTTGATGTTAACATCAACGTTAGGCAGCGACACGTCGAAGCCGCTAGACCCATGAGGGGATGGGAATAGTGCCCTACTTCGACGTTCAACGTCGAAGTAGGGACCGTGTAGTCGTTGCACGTCCCGCAACTTCGAAATAGAGGGGGTCCGCCATGGCGGCCATCAGCTGAGGGGTTGAGAGACGCTCTCTCTCTAGCCCCTGCGGGGCTCTATGGTCACCGTGTGCAGCAGCCCTTAGCCCAGGGCTTCTGGCTGCTGCTGCTGCAGCTGGGGATCCATGCTGCATGCACAGGGTCTGCAACCAGTTGTCGGCTCTGTGGATCTTGTGTTGTTTAGTGCAACTGTGTCTGGGAGGGGCCCTTTAAGGGAGCGGCTTGCTGTTGAGTCTGCCCTGTGACCCTATCTGCAGCTGTGCTTGGCACCCTTATTTCGATGTGTGCTACTTTGGCATGTAGACGTTCCCTCGCAGCGCTTATTTCAATGTGGTGCTGCGCAACGTCGAAGTTGAACATCGACGTTGCCAGCCCTGGAGGACGTGTAGACGTTATTCATCGAAATAGCCTATTTCGATGTTGCCACATCGAAATAGGCTACTTCAATGTAGGCTTCACGTGTAGACGTAGCCCATATGAGGGGCATTCTGATTTTTATTTCCTATTCTGATCAAGGACTGTTACTATATAATTTAAAAAACAAACACACCTTTTTCACGTTCAAATGAAATAAGGAAAAAACTGATGCATTTAATTCATGGGTAAAGAAAGATTGGTGTACAGAAGTTAATATGAATAACCAACAAATTCATGATGCAAAAGAAACATTGGTGTAAGTCTGCAATATAGAACTTGTTAGGATGGACTCTTGACAACTCTTGCTTTGGTGTAAACAATGCATGTTAGAGTTAGAATTCCATGCCTGTTAGAGTTCTGTCTTCAGGATAATGAAAAGATACTTTAAAAGAAGAGTAGTGCAGGGCCAACAGTTATTTAATGCATAGCAAAGTATTTGGAGGATGTGATTCATATGATATACTGACAGCTTAACCTATCAAAATACCATTGGAAGAAAACTGCAGCTAGGATATAAATAAGTCAACATCTCAATAAGGAGGTGAGGGAGTGAAAAAGTGTGAAAGTATTTTTTTTTCTTAAAGCAGAAAAATTCATAGCTTCTAAGTGCAGAATTCATGGCTTCCAAGGCCAGAAGGAACCACTGTGATTATCTAGTCTGGAGTAGGCAGTAAGTTGACGAGGGGCCAGATGCGGTTCCTGCACTGTTAGCTTTCACTGACCGTAGCACACCATTCCTTGACAATGGAAGCTGCAGGAAGCTGTGGTCCAGCCTGCACCCCACTTTCCAGAGCTCCCAGTTGTCAGAAACAGCAAACTGCAGCCACTCAGTGCTGCGAGTGAATGTATCTGGGGAAACACAGGCAAACAAAGTGTCTGGCAGCTTACCAGCAACAAACCTTGGCAACCTGCATCTGGCCTGTGGGCTGCTTACTACCTACCACAATCTAGTATGACCTCATGTATAGTACAGGACACTGAACTTCCCCAAAATAATTCTTAGAGCAGGTCTTTTAGGAAAACATCCAATCTTCATTTTAAAAGTCTCATTGATGGCAAATTTGCCATGACCCTTGATAAACTGCTCCAGCTTTTAATTTCCTTCACAATTAAAAACTTACATTCTTATTCCCAGCTGTAATTTCTCTAGCTTCAACTTCCAACCATTTAACTGTGGTATACCTTTCTCTGCTAGACTGAAGACGGTTAATAAATACTTGTTCTCCTAGTAACTACTTATAGACCATAATAAAGTCACATCTCAAGCTTCTCCCTGTTAGGCTAGAAGATTGAGCTCCTTGGCATTTATCACTGTAAGGAATGTGTTTTCTAATTCTTTGATCATTGCCATGGTTCTTCCTTAAACCACCTCCAATGTATCAATATTCTTCTGAGTTGTGGGCACCCTGAACTGGACAGTGTTTCATCAGCAGTTGCACCTATGTCAAATACAAAAGTAAAACAACCTCTAGGCTGCTATCCAAGATTCACATTTCTGCATCCAATAATCACATTAGCTTTTTTGACCACAGTATCTTACTGGGAACTCTGTGTATCTGATTACCCATCATGACTCCCAAATCTTTTTCAGCATCACATTTTCCAGGACAAAGTCCTCCATACTTTTAGCATAGCCTATATTCTTTGACCATATATACATATATTTATACCTGGGCACCTTAAAACATTGTTTGAATCTAGCTTGTCAAGTTATCTAGATCACACTGAATCAGTGACCTTTCCTACTCATTGCTTTTCAGTCCTATAATTTTTGTGCCACCTGCAACTTTATCCATGATGAGTAGTGTGTTTTTCTCCGCGTCATTGTCATGAGATATACAAACCTGCTCTGGAGAAGTCAAGATAAAGGAGTTGCTCTGGACTCAGGAGGCCATGCCCCACTACCCTGACTGGACATGCTTACAATGGAGGCAAAGCTCAAAAGGGAGAAGCTCAGCTCAGGCTAGGTGGCCAGAAAGGGAGAGCAGTTACATGATGCAGAGAAGTTGCCAAAGTTCCCACAGGTTGGGACTGGGCAATACAGCCACGCCACTGCAGGCACTTTTATCAATGTCACCCTTGAAAAGAAGAATAAACGCGTATACAGACAGATATATATTTAAACTTTATCTATAGCAACTCATTAGTGCAACATTTACTCACAGGAAATCAACAGAAAAACAAACAAACAAATACATAGTAACAACTAACAACAGACAAATGCAAAATTCGGAAAACAAAGTTACTGGTTCAATAATACTAATAACCAATTACTTTAAATGAGAGAATGTACTATATTATTTATCTGTCAGGGAGGGTCCTGCTTGGTCCTGCTGTGAGGGCAGGGGATTGGACTTGATAACCTCTTGAAGACCCTTCCAGTTCTAGTCTTCTATGACACTATTTTATAAAAAAAACATTTTCACACAACAAAGGAGAACATTTGGAAGATTAGGAAACTCAGAGCTGTACTAGAACTCAGACTGTGGTCAATATGGAGCCAGAGGCCTCAGTGCTAGTGAAGGCTGAGTAAGCACTGATTCTCTAGATCTGTGTCACCACAGGAGCCCTCTTGCAAAAGGCTAAAAATCAAATGGCAGCAATTGAAATCCAGCCTTTCTAAAGCATGTGACTACATAGCAAAAGCGGAGCGAAGGTTCGATCCAGCCTTTTGAAAGACTGCCAGTCCATTTTTTTGAAAGGGAGCGTCCACACAGCTACGTGCGCTCTTTTGAAAGAACGGAGCTGGATACACCACAGAGGGGGGGTCACATGACTTCCAAGCTCCTCTGGGGCCTGGGGGCAGCCACTTCTTTAAAGGGCCCCTCCCAAACACCCCCGCCTTGCATGAGCCAAGGCTTGCAGAGCTACTCAAAGCCAAGCAAAGCCCATCACGCAGCAGCATGGACAATGAGCATCTGCTCCTGGCTTTAAACACCAACATCCTGGACACTGTGCTACAGCTCCTGTGCACAGTCGCCACAGCTGCCCCCCTCCTCCTCAGGAGACTGAGTGGCCCCTCAGGGACATGTAGCCCCCAGCCTGGATCCCGCCTCTGGGTGTTCCAGTGCCTCTGGAGCCACCGCAGCAGCTCAGACTGGTGGGAGTGGCTGATCCTGGGGCAATGGGATGATGCCAGATGACTACAGAATTTCCACATGAGCAGGGAGACCTTCCAGGAGCTCCGCCGTAGGCTCGCCCCCTCCCCGCCCCACTGAGGCACCAGGACACCACTATGCTGCCTGCTCTCCCCCGGAGAAGTGGGTCACTATTGTTATTTGGAAACTGGACACCCTGGACAGCTACTGCTCAGTGGGGTATCAGTTGGGGGTGGGAAAGGCCACTGTTGGAGCTCTCCTCATGGAGGTAAGCCAGGCCTGGGTCACATCCCCATCACAAGGAGGAGGGAGCAGGCTCCAGGGCTTGGGTGGGGAACCTCGGCGGAAGGGGGCTGGGAGGGAGAAGGGGTTCAGCATCTGCTGGCTGGGAGGGGGTGGGGGGACAGGGGCTGGGAACTCCTTGCCACACCTTCACAAGAGCCCATGTCCTCCACCCCCTGCAGGTTGTCTGTGCAATAAATGTGATGCTCCTCCATCTAGTAGTCCACATCAGAGACCTGGACATTGGTCTTGGGAGATTCACAGCACTTAGGTTCCCGAACTGTTTCAGCACCCTAGATGGGATGAACATTCCTATCCATGCTCCACCACACAGCACCAGCCACTATATTAACTGCAAGGGATACCACTTAGTAGTCCTCCAGGCCCTGGTGAATCACAAAGGCCATTCATGGGCATGTACGTGGGCTGGACAGGCTGAACGCTTGACTCCTGGATGTTCCAGAATTCCAGCCTCTGCCAGCATAAAGAGGCCAGGACCTATATTCCCCAGCATGAGTTTCCAGTCAGGGCACCATTACGCCACTGTGCCTGGTCGTAGATGCTGCATACCCTCTACTGCCATGGCTTATGCGGTCCTATAACAGCCACCTCGACCCCACCCAGGAGGCCTTCAATACCCACCTCAAACAGGCCTGCAATGATGTGGAGTGGGCTGTTGGGTGCAATATTGTATAGGGCAAGGGAAATGCCTCCATTCAGGGGTGGGTGGCCAAGTCTGGGCCCAGAGATGAGCATCCGGCTACTGCTGCCAGTTACCAGGCCAAATGGGAGGGGGTCTGCAACAGGGAGGCCTCTGGAAGAGCTTCACTCTAGGGCTACACTGACCTCCCCCACCTACAGCCACCTCTCACCATCCCCCCAAGCATCCATCCCCACCTGCACAAACAAACACCACCACATCACCCATGCATCCACCGCCTACCGGAACATGGGCATCTTTGTGAAATAAAAGCTTTATTGTTAAACTTTGAACCATTGACCCTTATGAACAAAAACTATTTACAATGGCGGGGGCAAACTATGTACATTGGGGGGCAGGGAGGGACCTGAACTGGGAGAGTCACTCAGGAGCAGGAGTAGTTGGCCTAGAGCCCCATTGGTCCCAGGATCCCCTCCCTCCCTGCATTTGGGATAGGCATTGTGGCTGGGATGGGGAAAGAAGCAATGGCAGATGGAGCTGTGGGGGTCTTCAGTGGGGAGGCTCAGCAAGGGGTGAAGTGGGGCCATTGCAGGGTTCAGTGGGGGGCTTAGCAGGGGTGCAGCAAGGGATGTGGTGGGAGGTGCAGCACTTTGGGCCAGGGGGTAGGACACATTGGCCATGTGTTCCTGGAGGGTCCTGTGTACGTCCCCCAGATGGGACGGTAGGCGGTCACGGCCTCCCTCCACCAGGACAGGTTGGCCTTCTCCAGCTGGAGGCATCACTTTGCCACCTTGGCCTGGCGGAGGCTCGTGGCATCCTCCTCTGAATTCAGCTGTGGTCTTTCTTGTGGGCCAAGTGTGGATGTGCTGATGGAGGTGCCTGGCCCCTCTCTGCCACCTCTAGGGGGCTGCCCAGGACCATGGAGGGTACGGGACTGTATGGTGCAGCTGAAAGATGGAATTACAGTCCCTGATCAGGAACCTCACGGCCATGTTCCCAGGGACAACACCCACCTCTTGGGAACGAGATGGGCACAGTATCCATGCAGGATGGGGGATGTGCAGGGGTTTTCTGCCCAAGTGGCACTGTCCCCAGGTGCAGGCCAGCCCTGCCTATGTCTCACTGCACATGGGGTGCACAGAGCTGTCCGTGAGACTGGGTGCTGGCTGTCACCAGCGGGCATCATGATGTGCCAGAGGCCACAGTGGGCCAAAATGTGTCTGGGTCGAGACCACTAGGCCTGTGCATGGCCCGCTGGCAGCTGTGTTGCCTCCACCTGCTAGTCAGGGTGTGCACCCTGCTGTGGATTTACCAGTGGGTCCCTCAATGACCTCTGGCAATGCTTGGCTCCCAGTTCCCTGGCTGGGGGACCATGAGGGCACGTCAATGATGAGCTTGCCATCCTTGCTGGATCACATCACAGTCATGTCCAGCCCCTAGCTCTGGGTGCCTGGTCCCAGCTCCTCCTGTGCCTCTGGCTTGGGCTGGTCTGCAGCAGTGTCCAGGATGATGGGTGGTGGGGAGATTTCCCAGGGCCCCAGGATGGAGCAGATCTCCCAGTAGTTGGGGCACGTGGAGGGACCTGGCTCTAAGCACCCAGCCTCATCCCAGACCTGGGTGTAGCCCTGCCAGAACTCTTTAACTTCGCTTTGTACTTGGTCTGGGGTTCGCTCTGGGTGTCCTCTGGTTGTGAGTCCCTGGGACAGGTGGGTGAAGGCTGCAGCATTGCAGCGCTTCACCCTCATGTTCCAGAGGACCTTCTCCTCCTTCAAAAGTCTGAGCAGGTCTCAGAGCTCAGACTCTGTGTCCAAGAGGGGGCCCCTTTTCTTTTCTCTCCCTGCTCCTCCTGGGAGCCCTGTCAGGGCTTAGAGACATGGGGAGCACAGATGCTCCTGAGGCAAGTAACTGCTGGCCATTCTGGCATTTTTTCTGTTTTTGGGTGGGTGTGAGGGCGTGCCGAGAGCAGTTTGTGCTTCTGCTGCTAGCACAGTCTCAGCTTCCTGCCACAGGGTTTCTGGGTCTATGCATCTTTAAGAGTGTCTGGACACAGAGATCCTAGGGCCCCACTGCTGCAGGCCTGGGCATCTCCGCCCTCCATCTGGCTGGTGCCATGGCAGATTTCTCTTTTGAAAGAGCAGGCCATGGAGCATCTACACGTACCTTCTTTCAAAAGAGATTTTTTAAAGGAGGCGACTTTTCCTAAAGCAGGATTGGGGTCCAGATTTTGAATTCTGAACTACATTCCTCCAATTTCCTTTCAAAAGAACATGTTGTACATGTAGACACTTCCTGCATTCTTTCGAAAAAGGGCCTGTATTTTCGACATAAAGTGCGTGCATAGACCCAGCTTAGGAGTGTTAGCAGATGTACTTCACTATGTCCTCATCAGCAGCTAGAGGAAGCAGTGAACAAGAAGGCAAATGGATGCAGCCTGTGCCAGCACCAATTTGAAAACCTGAGCATCCTGAAGCATGGGCAGCTGCTTTGGCAGGGACATTTGGCAGGGAGCTGCCAAACATTTGGCAGGGAGCTGCACCCTGGGGATGTGAATCTGTCAGGGAGAAAGCAGGGGCACCATTTCAGATTTTGGTGGCGGGGAGTGATATTAACACCAAAAAACTCTAAATTTCTTGCAGATAATAACATAGGAATTAGCTGACAGAAGCACTGTAGCTAACTCCCATATAAAGAAAGAAAAAATGTATACAGTTAGAGGACTTATTTTAAATTTATATGCAAGTTTACAACACCCGGGAGATAATACAGAAAGATATTTTCAATCCCATATGTTGACCTATTAGTTCTGAAGCCTTAACACAGATATCAGAAACACATGTATACTATATATATTATCATTAGTAGAGATAAATAAAGATAAATAAAATCTGTTTCAGATAGACACACACGGGGTTCCTGCTATTATCTATTCTATTTTAGTCAATTTTTTGTTACTCCATTAAACATAATTTTAATGTACATGATTAAAGGTTTTTCCCCTATTTATAAAGAATGGGAATGTTATTTTTCTAATGATTTTGGTATTTATGTTTACTAGAGTCATGTACATGACTCAATAGCATTTGACATCATTGCTGATAACATCAGACTTGGAACTACATTTATTTTTGTACAAATTTTAAGTTATTTTACAGATATAATTGAAATTACACTTTTAAAATAAGTGACCTTCATCTGCACAGTGTCTAAAGCGATGTTTCGCTAATGTATTTTTTAAATGGGCAAAGGGAATGTGAACATGACCTAAATTTACATACTTGAAGGATACTGCTATCTGAGTGTACAATTTTAAAATAAGCAATGACAAGACACAACATAGTAATAAAAGTAATAAAGATAATTACTCAAAGCAGGATATCTTAGATATTTTAGAACTCAGGGAATTTCATATAAGCATAAGAGAGAAATAAAATTATGAAATTCACATGCCAGTAAAAAAAAACTAATATAACAGTATTGTAATGCTTAATGAACTATGAAAGAATAAAATTACAGAGAATAATGTGAATTGTGCATTTTGACAGGAAGTTCCAAGAAGTATAACCAACATAACACAAGTTTCTGAGACAGCATGTTTGTGTTCTGAGGAAAATGTGAGAAGGGGAATGTGTGTGTGTGTATTGAAGGGAGTGTGTGTGAAAGCATGAATATGGGTGGGAGATTGTGTGTTGAGAGTGTGTAGAAGATCACGTGTGAGGCACACTGCATGTGTTTGTTGCAGAGTGCGTGGGGGGGATACCGTGTGTGAGAGAGTATGTGCTGGAGGGGAGTGTGTGTCAGACTGTGTGTGTTGTGGGAGGACTTGTGTGTGTGTGTGAGGGGGGGAGGAAAGGAGAGGTAGTCACTCTGGAAGACACCATGGGTGAGGAAGTGAGTGTGTCAGTGTGCTGTCTCTTTGAGTCGAGGCTGAGGAAAAAAATGCCAGGTCCCTGGGAAAGGTATGTGGTGGCTCCTGGCCTTTGGGTAGAAGGGACAGGGCTGAAGGCTAGTCTCTGCAGGCTAACCTTTCTGTGCTTCACAGCCCATGCCGCATCCAGAGTTGATTTAAAGGCCCCAGCACTACAGCTGCTTCCATTGCTGCTGTAGCCTTTTAATCATGGGGCTCCATGGCAGCTGTCCCTTTTGCACGGCCCCCACCCCACTCGCCCTGCTTTAACCCAAGCACTCAGGAGCCTGAACGCTTGATCGGTACAGCAGCAGCCACATCTCCCATCCTGAGCCAGCGATACCAGCACAGACAGGCTCCCTGTCCCCACATCCTAGCTCAGCAGAGACCCACTTGGGCATGGCTACCTCTAGCACAAGATGAATTCCCCCAGCAGCTCACTGGCCTTGGATCCGCTCCCCAAAGAAGCGGGCACGGCAGCAGCAGGAGTAGAGCAGCCAGAGAGCAGTGGCTACCATCCAGGTACTCAGGTCTGTGAGGGGTGAGTATAGGAGGCTAAGACGTATTCTGGGAGGACTATAGACCCTCAAATACCCACCACCACCATCACAGCACTGGGTTAAGCAAGAATCTCACCAGTGAAACAAGTAATGAGCATTGGAAAACATAGTCCCAACCATACATACAACATGATGGGGTCTAAATTGACTTATCACTCAAGCAAGAGATTTAGGAGTCATTGTGGACAGTTCTCTGAAAACATCCATCCACTCAATGTGCAGCAGCAAACAAAACAGCTAACAGAGTACTGGGCATTATTAGTAAAGGGATAGATAATAAGACAGAAATATCATATTAATGCTATATAAATCTATGGCATATCCACATTTTGAATACTGCATTCAGATCTGGCTGCCCCATCTCAAAAATATGTTTGAATTGGAAAATGTAGAGCCAGGGGCTACAAAATTGATTAGGGGTATGGGATAGCTCTACTGTCCACACCATGCAAGAAGCTGTTAATAAGACTGGTACTTTTCAGCATAGAAAAGAGATGAATAAAGGGTGGTATGATAGTAGTGTATAAATCCATGACTAATATGGAGAAAGTAAATAAGGAAAGTAAGAAGTGCTATTTAGTCCTTCTCCTGGCAGAAGAACTAAGAATCACCAAACAGAATTAATAGGCAGCAGGTTTAAAATAAACAAAAGGAAATATTTCTTCATAAAAATCACAGTCCACTTGTGGAACTCTTTGTCAGAAGATGGTGTGAATGCTAAGACTTAACAGAGTTTAAAAAAACTAGACAATTCCTTGGAGGATAGGCCCATCAATGGCTATTAGCCAGGGGTGGTGACGATTACATGTTCTGTTTGTTCCTTCTGAAGCACCTAGCATTGACCACTGGATTGGATGGACTGTCAGTCTGAACCAGTATGGTTGTTCTTATAACAAAGAGAAACATGCCTTTCCGAGATATTAATATTGCAAAAGTACATGTCAAGCAAATTACATTACAGGAATATTTTAAATTAATTTCTCAAAGCATATTTTTTTCATTAAAGCATTCTGCACATTTTATGCCTTGTTTTGTGCTCTCCCACATTTGCCTCCTGAATTTTCTAATTCCTCTTTCTTTATTCCAACTTTTAGCTCATGCTTCCTATGATTTTGTTTGTGTTCCATCTTTAACTTGCAAATCAAATTTTCTTTAATCCAGAAGACAATGAATACACAATTATAAAATAAGCAACATTTCTTGCAGAAAAACTAGTAAAATTTCCACCTTAAAAGTAGAAACTTGTAACCCTTCCTTTACTTAGAGATGTGAAGAGGAAGTCTAAACAGGTAGCATTCACTGGGTCCAGTGGAAAAATAGCACATCAATTACAAAAGGAAATCGTATAAAAGCAGTAGTCCTCAGTACAGGAAGGTAAAGTACAGCAAGAAATGAAACTGTACATAATCTTTCACAGCCACCATGACAAAAATGTATCTAACCATCAAATTCAATAATCAGAAGCAAAATGTTAGTCATCTAACCTCTTTAGTCCTAAAGGCAGTGCAGTAAGAATATTATGATTTAGAGGGATGTTTTTAAAATAAGAGCAATATTTTAAATTTCTGTTTTTTAAAATATCAGAAGTAGCCAAGTCAAATCACACTTTGGCCTTTAAACTTCACTCAGTTCTTTGAAACAGGTCCAATTTTATAGGTATCTGAATACATCATGACTCAAATATGACCAATTTTTTAAATAAGCTCTGGAATAATCATCTTGGATTTTTCTAGAGTTCATTAGCTATGCTTGTATGCATGAAAAATAACAGGTTTGTGGAGACAGAGGGCTACTTCCTCTGTGCTTTTTCTTCTCCCCCCCCCCCAAATCTCTGTTGCTACTTTGTGGGAAGAGTGCCATATTTTTTGCAGTATATCATATCCCAGTTCTGGGTTAAGGTAAATTAATTTGCACGGTGCACAAATTTAGAATTCTGTTGACAGTTGGTAACTCTGGCAGCACAAAACACAAAGAAGACTCAGAAAATGAGATCAGATTATGAAAGAATTTTCTGTGGTATTTATTAAAACATTCTAAATATTTTCCCACATTCTAGGCTGTTGTCTAACATCCACTTTGGTACTGGATTTAGTATTATCATACTGGCAAACTCTAGGATACTTATAACTGAATTTAGTGTTAGCTTACATTCCTCTTTTCATGGCTTCTAAGAGGAGTTAGAACATTTATCAACTGTCCTCTTTGATGGATGTTTTCACCCTCTCATTCCTGCAGCAACAGGATCATAGAATTATCAGGAGGTAAGAAAATAAGAGAAGTGGAAGAAGGACTCACTCTGGCATCAGGAGATAGGAATAGGATTTCAACTCTAAGTTATGGGAAAACAGAGGATGAAGTAAAGGAGGATGGAAATGAGAAAAGGGAATGGGTGGAAATGGAAAAGAGGAATTGGCCACTGATAGTAGGAGAATAAAACAGTGTGTTAGATGGGGAAAAGGTAGATAGTAGATACTGGTGGGAGGAAAGAAGCTGCTGGTAACAGCTAAAAGGATCCATGACACTCATAGGTAGAATGGAAAAGTGACAGGAAAGATAAGGTGATATTCTCAAAAAGTGGATTGAGATATGTATGCAGCTACAGCAAATGCAGACTGAATAACACAGTGAAGAGGGACGAGGTACAAAGAAGTATTAGGTGGAACTAGGAAGATGACTTGGTATTCTTGAAATAAGGTCACAATATAATGTTTTTTTCTGGCCACAAAATCTAAAAATCTCTTATTCAGTGTATAAAACAACTGCCTTATTGTTTAGCTTATACAAGAGAATGTTGGGAGATGACAATTGCAGAATATAAGTACCTAGACTGGGAGAACAACAAGAAGTCCTGTGCACCATATAGACTATGCTCCAAAATGTCTGTTAGCCTATAAGGTGCTACAGGACTTCTTGTTGTTTTTGAAGATAAAGACTAACTTGGCTACCCCTTTGATACTTATACTGGGAGAAGGTTTCTGATTGGAGAAGGCTCTTTAATGTAGCAGAACAAAGGCATGACATTATCAACCACCTAGAAAATGAGGTTAGATAAATTCAGATGTGAAATAAAAATGATTAAAAATATCAGTTTGGGAGGACCTGATGACATTCACCCCAGGATACTTAAGGAACTAGCCCAAGCAATCCCAGAAGCATTGGTGATTATCATAAAGGACAGATGAAGTCCCAGAACACTGGAGAAGGGCAAATATTGTGTGTGTGCTTCAAAAGCACAAGAAAGAGAACTGGGGAAATTATAGATCAGCAAAAAGAACTCTGGGTGTGTTTACTCTTGAGAAAATAGGACTGGGGCAGGACTTGGTGAGAGTTTTCAAACATGTTGGCTACGTCTACACGTGCACCCAACTTCGAAATAGCTTATTTCGATGTTGCGACATCGAAATAGGCTATTTCGATGAATAACGTCTACACGTCCTCCAGGGCTGGCAACGTCGATGTTCAACTTCGACGTTGCTCAGCCCAACATCGAAATAGGCACAGCGAGGGAACGTCTACACGCCAAAGTAGCACACATCGAAATAAGGGAGCCAGGCACAGCTGCAGACAGGGTCACGGGGCGGACTCAACAGCAAGTCGCTCCCTTAAAGGGCCCCTCCCAGACACACTTTCATTAAACAGTGCAAGATACACAGAGCCAACAACTAGTTGCAGACCCTGTATATGCAGCACGGACCCCCAGCTGCAGCAGCAGCAGCCAGAAGCCCTGGGCTAAGGGCTGCTGCCCACGGTGACCACAGAGCCCCGCAAGGGCTGGAGAGAGAGTATCTCTCAACCCCCCAGCTGATGGCCGCCATGGAGGACCCCGCTATTTCGATGTTGCGGGACGCGGATCGTCTACACATCCCTACTTCGATGTTGAACGTCGAAGTAGGGCGCTATTCCCATCCGCTCATGGGGTTAGCGACTTCGACGTCTCGCCGCCTAACGTCGATTTCAACTTCGAAATAGCGCCCAACACGTGTAGACGTGACGGGCGCTATTTCGAAGTTACTGCCGCTACTTCGAAGTAGCGTGCACGTGTAGACGCAGCCGTTGAGAGCTGTTATAGAGAGGATGGCACTCATTTATTTTCTCTCTCCATGAAAAGTATGGCATGAAGCTTAATCTGCAGCAGGGTACATTAAAGTGAAATATTGGGAAAGGCTTTCTAACAGTAAGGATAGCTAAGTACTGGAATAAGTTACCAAGGGATATTGTGGAATCCCTGCCGTTGGAAGATTTAAAAACAGATTAGACAAACATTTGTCAGAGATGGTCTAGGTATACTTAGTTCTGACTCAGAGCACGTACATGGTCTAAATCAGCATTTCTTAAATGGGGGTCTGGGAAGGAACTCCAACTTGTCCATGGGTCCCACTAATCAACTCATCCCTCCTTCCCCTCCCTCCTTCACTTACTCTCAGGGTCTCCTGGGGCCTACAGCCAGGGGCTAAAGCAAGCTTACCTGCCTTCCTCTGCACATCTCCCAAGGGGTGGTCAGCAGGTGCCTTCAGCCCCTAGGCACATAGGTGGTCACAGAAGCACCTTGTGTCACTCCCACCAGAGTGACAGCACTGTAGCTCCCATTAGGCTAGAGACAGCGGCCAATGGGAGCAAAATGGGTGCTGCAGGAGTGGAATTTGCAGACATGAAGGTAGCCCGTGGCACGAGAGTGACTTCCCCGCTCCATATATAGGGGCTGCAGGGGCCTGGCAGCCATTTACTGGGAGCTCTAGTAAATGACACCAGCACCTTGAACCCCCCCTTGCACCCAAACCCCTCATCCCTGGCCACACTCCAGAGCCCACACTCCCAGCTAGAGTGTCCACATCTCCCCACACTCCAGCCCTCTGCCTCAGCCCAGATCCCCCACCTGCACCCCAAACCCTGCCTTCCCTGGCCCCACCCTACAGCCTGCACCCTTAGCCAGAGGTTTTGCCACCTCAAACACCTCAACAACATTCTCCAGCCCAGTAAAAGTGAGTGAGGGTGGAGAGTGAGCAACAGAGGGCGGGAGAATGAAGTGAGTTGGGGCAGAAACTCATAGAATGAGTGGAGCAGGATCCTCAATGAAGGAGTGAGACAGAGGCTGTCCGAAAATGTCACATCAAAATAGGGGACCCTGGGTTGTTAACATGTAAGACTTGCTGTGATTGTGGCTCCACCTCTACCAAGAATCAAGGAAACAAAAAACAGTTTTAATCAAGTCCCACATAAAAGCACAATTCCATCAACTTCTATCGCAGACAAGCAACTTCTAAAACAAAGGGAAACAAGGTCACCATTTGACAAGCAATCCTCAATGGAAAATGAGACAGAAGGAAGAGGCAGGAGAAGAAAGATAATGGCAAGCATTTACGATATATACTCTTCTTTGTTGGACATTGTTTCTTCCTCTACCCTATTATAGTTTCTTTACACAAAGCTAGCAAGCTGTACAACACAGGAGCAAAGAGTTTCATATGGAGATGCCATGAACACATTCTCTGTCTGCACTTGCCTCCAATATTAGCTGAAACCAAGGAATGAAGCGTAAGGGGTCCATAGAGAAAGAACTTGCGACAGAGATCATTTTAACTATAATTTGGCTGTCTGGGTTTCCAAGCAAAATCTCTTCCCCAATGCCCTTCTCTCTCTTCTTTTTCGTCATCCCTACTTCTTGAGTTCCTTTGTTTAGATTCCTTCTTTTTTTTTTTTGTTTTTCATTTTGCATTCGACAGCTGGAAGAAAATAATGTATAGAAAAGAACTGAGGAATATGACTGCACTCCAAGACAAGGATGCAAAAAAACCTGAGTAGGTGGTCAGTTGGTTTTCAACTCTGCACTGACTTTTATGGTTCTCTTTCTACTTGTTGCTTGGTAGATGGAATGTAAGGAATCTATTAGAGTACAGTAGAAGGAAGAACTCATGGCAATACCATATCACTGGACAAAATGAAGAGTTTGCACTAGTTCTCATGCCTTTATCTTCTAAACCATCAGAAACCATCAGAATTATTCTGTTTTTAATTTGCTCCTAGTTCTTCAAAGGTTGGTTTGTTAATATTTCATTCATCCATTTCAGGGTGGATTGAGTTAAATAAAAACAATTTAAATCACCAACTTTTTTCATCATTTAAATCAGCAAGCAAATGAAGAAAAAAAAAGAAATGTACAAATACAGGATGGGGAAAATAAAGCAAATGCAATTGCAATTTCATGTTGCATTAATAGAGGCCTAGCATGTAAGTCAGTGCAGGTGATAGCAGTTCCCTATTCAACACTGGTTAGGACTCAACTGCAGCACTATGCTCCATTTTGGTCATCAATGTATAAAGAGATATGAAGAAATTGGAAAGGATCGAGAAGCAACTGGCAAAATTTATTAAAAGGACAAAATGCAAGATATGTGAGCAAAGGCTGAAGGAAATGGCTATATTTAATTTGGAAAAGAGGAGGATGGGGGAACATGATAGTGGTCTTCAAAAACTTGACAGACTGCCATATAAAAGTTGAAGGTTGTTCTCTTTTGCCCCAAAGGGCAGAATGAAAGGAAATGAGTTCAAATGACAGCATAGCAGATTTAGATTAAATCTCAGGAAAAACTTCCTAACTGTAAGAATAGTAGGCCAATGGAACAGACTGCCTATGAAGTTTGTGGAAAATCTTTCATGAGAGACTTCCAAAAGGAAGCTGGATAACCATCTGTCTTTAGACACAACAAATCCTGCATATTGACAGGGAGTTAGACTGTGTGACCCTGATGGTCACTTCTAGTCCAGTGGTTGTATAACTCTGTAGCTCTAATCCTTCTGCGAAAATACACTAAGTGCCTAGTCCCTGTTAGAATTAAGTAAATTAATATTATTCATCCTTTCATCAGTGCTGAAACATATGAGCAAGTGTTACTTACTATGAATTGGTCTGTAGGTGTATCAAATTTGTTTAAATTGTTAAACAGTTGAAGAATAGCACAATAAGCAACAACACAGTTCACGTTAGTAAGGAGATGACATGCACCTTGGACGTGTGTTGAGCTTCATGTCTTCAAACACCTGAGAAGTGGACCAGTAGCTGACTGAGAAACACTCTGAACTGGCTTATTGTTATTAAGTTATGGCTCATTAATTTTGCATTGCATTCTCTTAAAATGATACCACAAGCATATAGGAGGCCCATCTAAGATATAGACCAACTGTGTAAAGCATATGATATCCTTGGACAATGCATCATTTCAGCTAAAACCAGATCCTAATAAAACATATTTTCTTTGCATCTTAGAGTTCCTACTGTTGGTTAGGTTTTGCCCTTTATTTGCAAGGTGCCCTGAATTACTGGGACCTTAAATTAGTTGACATAAGACAGGGAGCAGCTATGCACGTAAAGTATTCTGTCGACAAAGTCTCGACAGAACTCTGCATTTTCCTCAATAGTATTATCCCTCAAAAATTTGAGGCATAACGATCTCTGGAAACAGCAACAAAGGTTCCTGTGGCACCTTATAGACGAACAGAAAAGTTTTGAGCATGAGCTTTCATGAGTATAGACTCACTTCATCAGATGCTGGTCTTGGAAATCTGCAGGGCCAGGTATAAATAAGCCACAGCAAGGGTGGGGATAACACGGTTAGCTCAGTCAGCAAGGGTGAGGCTTACTAGCAGCAGTTGTTCTGGAGGTGCGAACACCAAGGGAGGGGAAGCTGCTTTTGTATTTAGCCTGCCATTCACAGTCTTTGTTTAAGCCTGAGCTGAGGGCGTCAAATTTGTAGATGAATTGTAGCTCAGAAATTTCTCTTTGGAGTCTGGTCCTGAAATTTTTTTGCTGTAGGATAGCTACTTTTAAGTCTGCTACTGTGTGGCCTGGGAGATTGAAGTGCTCTCCTATGGGTTTTTGTATATTGCCATTTCTGATATCTGATTTGTGTGCGTTTATTCTTTTACGTAGAGACTGTCCAGTTTGTCCGATGTATATAGCAGAGGGGCATTGCTGGCACATGATGGCATAAATTATATTGGTAGATGTGCAGCTGAATGAACCCACGATGGTGTGGCTGATCTGGTTAGGTCCTGTAATGGTGTTGCTGGTGTAGCTATGTGGGCAGAGATGGCAACGAGGTTTGTTGCATGGATGGGTCCCTGAGGTAGAGTGACTGTGGTGCGGTGTATAGTTGCTGGTTAGGATTTGCTTCAGGTTGGCAGGTTGTCTGTGGGCAAGGACTGGTCTGCCTCCCAAGGCCTGTGAAAGTGGGGGATCATTGTCCAGGATGGGTTGCAAATCCCTGATGATGCGCTGTAGAGGTTTTAGCTGAGGACTGTAGGTGATTGATGGCTAGTGTTGTTCGGTTGGTTTCTCTCTTGGGCTTGTCCTGTAGTAAGAGGCTTCTTGGCACACGTCTGGCTCTGTTGATCTGTTTTTTCACTTCCTGAGGTGGGTATTGCAGTTTCAAGCATGCTTGGTAGAGATTCTGTAGGTGTTTGTCTTTGTCGGAGGGGTTGGAGTAAATGCAGTTCTATCTTAGTGCTTGGCTGTAGACAATGGATCGTGTGGTGTGTCTGGGATGGAAGCTGGAGGCATGAAGGTAGGCGTAGCAGTCAGTAGGTTTATGGTACAGGGTGGTATTGATGTGGCCATTGTGTATTAGCACCATGGTGTCCAGGAAGTGGATCTCCAGTGTGGACTGTTCCAGGCTGAGGTTGATGTTGGGGTGAAAGTTGTTGAAGTCCCAGTGGAATTCCTCCAGAGTCTCCTTCCCATGGGTCCAGATGATGAAGATGTCATCAATGTAGCATAAGTAGAGACAGGGTGTTAGTGGATGAGAGCTAAGGAAGCACTGTTCCAGGTCAGCCATACCAGCATCTGATGAAGTGAATCTGTGCTCACAAAAGCTCATGATCAAAACTTTTCTATTAGTCTATAAGGTGCCACAGGACCCTTTGTTGCTGTTACAGATCCAGACTAACACGGCTACCCCTCCGATACTGTATAGGCATGTGAGCTAGAAAACCTGAAAAAGCTGCTTGAGATCTTGCAAAGTTCATGATCACTCTGGCTGGCACAGTTACGCTGGCAATGTTGGAACACAGAGATTTTCAGCCTGTGCTCCACAGACCCGTGGGAGTCCACAGAATATATTTATGATTGCCCCAGGGGAAAGCCCTTTTATTAGAAAATGTTTAGGGGGTTGCCAAATTAAAAAAAAAAAAAACTTCATCACTTCTGCAACTGCCACAGACAGTTAAGAGGATTAGTTTAGTTTAGTGCAAATAAAAAGTTAATGTTCTCATGACGTACAAATAGAGTCTCTCCATATCTTTATAACATGATGCTCAGGAAAGGAAGCTGTTAGGTATATAGTTTAGCTGATAGGAAAGAGAAAAACTGTTTTGGTCAGAATTTTGGGTGTGGGAGTAAGTCTACCTCACCTATGTAAAAACTGTATATAGTGAGTCATCTGCTAGGGCTTTCTATTTTCCTACTTTCCTGGCAGAGGTAACTGCTGCAAAAAAGGCTACTTTCATGAAAAGACAGAGCAATGAAAAGGTCACCAGTAGTCCAAAGGTTGGATTTGTTTTAGTCCGAAATGTAGTAGGTTCCTCTGCTTTGGGATATAACTTACACAGGCTGTTCAAGAACAAGAAAAGTGAAAAGTGAGCTATTATTTTGATGGTGGAAAGCTGAGGTGGCTGCTAGGGGAACCTTGACAGAGGAAATGGAAAGATCTTGCTTTTTCTTGTGCAACAAATAGTTCAGAATGTGGTATTCCAAAGCCCGCATTAAAGAGTCCTAGCACTCTGAATATGGACTGGATCTTGGCCACACTAAATTCTGTCTCTTGGATAAACTTCTCACCAACCAGACAGCCAGGTATGGAAACATTTGTACTCCTGTTTTCCTTAAGAACATAGCTACTACAGCCACGTATTTTGTAAATACACATTGGACCACAAGCAGGGGACGGCAGGGCCATAAACTGACAGTGGGATCTCCTGTGGTTCTGATGAATTTTCTCAAGTCAAAGTCAGTGTACCACCACTTGCCAGGAACTAGCAAGTCAACAATTGGCGCTAGGAGGATCCTGTGGAATTCTATTTTCTTTATATATGTGCTTAGCTGTTATGGCCTAATATGAATCTAAGATCTGCTTTTGTATTTGATGTTAGGAAATGGCATGATAAGGAGGAGTGACCTCTTCTATAGCACCTAACTTGAGGAGAGACTGCACCTCCCAAAGGAGCATCTACTGATGAGAATTTTGAGGAGTAAAGGGACTTTGAATTATTAGTGAGGGCACTTTGAAGTGTCTGAGGCTACACGCATGCCGGCACTTCGAAGTTTGATGATTCAAAGTTGCCGTGGAGGAAAATTAGCCTAATGAAGTGCCATGCATTCTCCGCAGCACTTCACTGGTAATCTCCTGTGGCCCTGATTACCATGCCCCTTCAAAGTTGGGGGAAAGTGTAGACAAGCCATTAAAGAAGCCTTGTGAAACAGTATTCACTCTCTCAACCAGACTCAGCATTTATACAGACAAGTTAAGATATGTTTTTCATTACCATAGTCTTCCCACTAAAGGATGTAAATATATTCAAGATAGTTTTATAACTCATGAATCTGTTTGAAAGCACAATTACTACATTTTGCTGCACCTTTTACATGATGGTGAATGTGAATACACAAGTGCTCTGCAGAGCTAAGAAGCACGTAAAATTTCAGTGGAACATACTATTTAGGACACCCAACAAAACTGTTGAGAGCCTTAGATACAGCTTGCTATACAGAAGTGTGAAAGGAAAGTAGTGTTATCTTCTGGACAGTTTTCATGTAAATTGGATATTGTTAGCTATGCTGATGCTTTTCTGCACAAGAATTACTCAAAATTGAAAATGGAATTTTTAGTGGATGTCTGAAAGAATATAAAAAGCACAAAAACAAATATATGTTCAGGGCTAGTTATGTACAATAAAGGGAAACACCTGGAATAAGTAAAGCAACTGATGAATGGCTGCTAAATAGTGTAATCTCACAATCGCTATTGGCATCATTGTACCTTAGACTTTGTGCACTTTTGCAAGTTTTTGACAGGATTTTCCCTAGCACCATCTGGTGATGGCCAATTTGTAGCTTGTGAAAATTCACCAAGTGTAAAATAAATTCAGTTCACAGTATAACGGGACAGAAAAATTTACAACAGGTGCTTCACTTCAGGCTCAGAAGAACATTAGGTAGACTGGAATGAGTATGCACTTAAAATATACATTCATGCCCCATGTGTTTTTGACTGAATGTAACACAAGGAGCATGGGGGCACAAATACATCTAATTTAATCATATAAGCAATGCAAAGAATCAGAAATACCAAATATTTCCTCCTTCAATACAAATTTTTCTTAAAATCTACCTTAACAGCTTTTCAGATTCTTGGTTTTTAAACCATCTGCATATTATGCAGTATATGAAAAACTTCATAAAATGCAAGCTTTTCCTACAAAAACATATTGAAAAGATATCAATATAGCTTTAAGAGCTGGAATACTAATTTTATTTATTTATTAACAGTGCATAGTTGTCGACAGTGATATCAGGACACAGCTGCTCCAAAAATTATTCAACCTCCATATGCTGCCATGGTGAATAGTATATAATAATTCATAAATATGAAGAGTGAAAGTATCATTATTCAATGTCCTTGAAGAAAATGAAAGCCTATTTTTGTTAGTATTCATCCATTTTGAAGAATAATTTAATTTAATTTTAATGTGTACATTATTTTCCTTTAGCAAAAACTGTATATGGTAAAATAATCAAATATTGAACTAATATGCAATAAAATGCTGTGATATCCCTACTTAATTTTATTGCTATTAAAATAAGATACTATACATATAGCTTTAAAGATGTATTCCTGTTATATCCTACTAACACTATATAGCATATTATTTATTTTATAATTTCATAGTAAAAAAACTTGCACCATATTGCATCTGTATCAAACAAAATAAATAAAAACAGAGTCTTAATTAGACTATGGGATAGAAATCAAAGGAAGCTGGGATATAATTTGAAGTCTATAGATGCTATATATATCATGTGTACAACAGGGCACACAAAAGTCAAAAGGTCATTATTTTTTCTGAAAATTACATATTCTCATGCAAAATCTGATAGTCTTTATTGATGGACAATGTCATAAAGCCATCACTGTGTTTATAGACATTTAATTGAAGACAGCATAAAACGATAAACTAAGAAACATGCATGGTTGACTCCTCCAATTCAAACCATAAATCATACTGATGTTCAGACAAGTCGCCCAGACACAAATTCTGATGATAGATGAACCATTTAACTTTGATTTTTGAAAGCAATGAGCTCGCTGGCAATATCTCACACTGACTAATACCACATATGGTCATATAAGAACTCATCAAAAATCCATTTTTCCCTTGTGTGGATGCTAAAATTATCTTCTAAATGATCATTATTAAAAGTATGCAGTGTGTAACATCTTTCTAATGTGCATAGCTAGATTCAAAGTCTACTTGCTTCAGTAAGCAATGATTTTATTACTATTTCTAATCTTAAAAAAGGGCTCTTAAAATATAAATAAAAAGATGAGGTAATCATAAAATTAATTTATAAAATGCATTATAGAAAAGCTAACAGAACAAATGAAGGGAAAGGAACTATTTTTTAAGCTCTTGGCATAACATATTTTCTCTAGATGACAAAATATACTGTAATAAACAGCATTGTAGTGAATTCTGAATCATACAATTCTTATGACATTGTTATAAGAATATCTTATAAGATATAGCAGAAAGGGCCTGTTTTCCAAGATGTTTCCTATTTTTGAAACTCTAATGAATATTATACAGAGAGGTCACATCATTAGAATCCAAAAGACAATTAAGAACAACTTTTCATGGATAAATTTTGCTGGTATAATACATCAGTAGTGATAAAGTTAAGGCAACATAAGCATTTTCATTCGAAATCTTGGTTTCTAGTATTTATATTATAATTCAACTTTTTACATATATAGTGAAACAGTGTGTGTGTGTAAAAAATACAGAGATGTGCATATACACATAAAATCATATTACACATGTATAAAATAGAGCTCTTTCTAAATTTCAGGTGAGCAAAAGTTATAATTCAAAGTACATCCTGGGCAAATTAAACTTTTTATATGAGCCCATATTAGAAATTAAACTTTTTTTGTTATTTTATTAACATTTATAGTTGCTACCGCTTTTTAAAAATTATTTAAGAAGCCAGTCCTGTAGCCCTCAAGATATAAGCAGTCCCTTTCCACTTAACAGGCTGCAGAATCAGCCCTAAATCTAAATTCATTGAATAAATTGAAACAGCTTTGTCTCTATCTTATTTCCATGTGCGTGTACATGGCAAAAGTCTCCAAAGACTAGATGATTTATATGCCATGTATTGTGTGCTACAAAGATGCAGTGGATTAAGTTAAGGATACATTTTGTAATGCAATTATATCACATCAATGGCTTTTTTTATTATAAAAGAAGCATTTAATTTTTTTGCTTAAAAACTTTAGCAAATAATTGTAGAAAAACAGTAAACTTTGATTTTCAATTAATTATTTTGCTCTTAATCATTCAATACACCAGAAATGTATAATTTTTGAATCTTTTATTTGTTTTATCTTTCATTTTAGTCACAGATTTTAAGGAAAAGGGGATAATATTTTGCCATGTACACTCCACATTCCAGCTGGTGGCTCTCTCTAACTAGCCAAACTAGTAAGTGGCTGCCAAAGATTCAAAGCTTAAACATTATAATGCAGGGCAAAAGTAGCAAGCTTCCCTCTTCACCCCCTGCCCCAGGGACTTGTTTAGCTGTGTAGCATAATGTCAGACTTTTGGTCTTGTTAGTAAGCAGAGTGTGTATGAGTATTCTTGCAGCACAGGAGATATATACAAGATTCATTAATATAGCCTGATTTGCTAGCTTTCTAACAAAACTCTCCCGTTTCATCTCATTTTATTAGTCTCTCTCCCCTAATTTACAGATTCACCCACTACTCTTTAGGATTTTTTTTTAGATTTGAAAGTGAAAATTTTGCGTATAAATATATTTGAACACTTCTTGACCATATGTATGTTTTATTAATAAGTGTAAACATGAGGAGAAACTTTCTGATATCAGGCTAGTGTAAAAATACAAAGTAACCACACTCAGAATTATCCCCGAAGAACACCAGTGTAATCGATTGAAATATGGCAATTAAACTATAAAGTTGCTTTCCTCTACATTAAAAAAAGAGACTTTTGTGTGAAGTATTTACTAATTATTTGTAAAAAGAAGGCAGGTAACGGCCTGATAATGCAGCAGTCATTCAGATGAGACACCATTGCATACTCTTATCTCAGCTCTTGCCAAATTGATTCCTGCATGACCATGACAAGATCACCATGCGCCCCCACCCAGTTCCTTTTTGGTATCATCCAACTGTAATAAATGAAAAAGCAGTGATATTTAGATGGATGAGTTGTGTGCCAGGAAGAGAAAACTACCAAACAAGGACCTAAAGCGATCCCCTGTCTTCACATGCTTGATTTCATTCCTTAATTAGAGCCATTAATCAATAGGTATGAGATATGAGGCTTTAGAAGGGCTTGGTGACACGACACCTTGCCACCTGTCAAAATTACAGCTTTCTGTTCATGCACCATCCCTCAAATAGTTATTTTCTGCAAGCCTGGCTGCATTCCACAATTCATTATTTACTGTATAGTTTTATCCCAGTGCAATGTCAAAAGATAAACCTTTGATGACAAAGAATGGTTTACATAAAATGGTTAAAACTCACAAAAATAGTTCAAAACTTCATATGAGAGTTAGAAAATTAAAATATTATATAGACATTTTACTATCGATGATACATTTTTCCTCAAGCAAATAATCCTGTATAAACTTACATCTACTTTCTTTTATATTTACTGATAATTCATGTTACCTTTTTTAGCCGAAAACACCTAACTATAGTAAAAAAGGAGATAAATATTAACCAGTAAGCAAGTTTGACTCTACCTATACACCTGTCTTCACAATTCTTGACAGATCATGCTATTTTACATGTTACATAGATATCTATATATACATATAGATGGAAAGAGTAAAGAAACTAACAAATTAATGCAAGTAATTTTAAATATATAAAATCAATAGGGTGGTAAAACAGCTAACCACAATATCTGTACTATGTATAAATATTTATTACAAATTAATTAAACCTACATACAGATTCACATATATGAACACAAATGTATTAGAAAGTTAACTGATGCCTTGGAAAGTGTCACATAGCTGGCACTGGAGAATAAAAGGCTTTGCTTAGTCACAGAAGAAAACAGAACAGACAGATGCAATGCAATCTTCCCCAGATTTCCCTGCCAATATGATTCAACTTCAGCCTGCAGGGATAACCACCTAGCCAGTAGGAGCTTGACTAAAACGGCACATTTTTATATAGGCCCCTGAGAGCTGTCAGAGGATAACAACTTTCAGTCACAACCAACCTGGGCCAGATATAAATTGGTCAGTTAAAAGGCTTTGTATTCCTTTACCAATCCTAACTATCTAATCACTGTACTACAGCTATTAAATATAATTATATGCTACTCACCACAAACTTAATTATATGTATGTCACTGGATTCCTACTGCTTGGTGCCAGAAACTGAAACCAAAGTCAAAATTCTTATTTTACAGATAACCTGTAAAATGCAGTGCAAACTATTTAAAATACAATTTGCTAATTTAAAAAATGGAGATAACAGTAGCGTATTGCCTGAAACACAGGACAAAGTCCATCTCACGCTGTTACACTGTAAGATACATTCAGGAAAATGCCAACGTGCTGCCTTTATTTTTGATTCAGAGCAATGCTCTTTCTTCCTGCAAATTCCCTGGAGTGACACACTGACTTATATAGCAAATCCTCCATGCTGTAAATAAGAATGCCGGGCTGGGAGGAGGGAGAGAGAATTAAAAAAGATATTTTCACACATTAGCTATGACAACATACAATTGTCTTGTTGCTCTATTTTGTTTTGCCAATCAGGAGTTATGCTGTCATCAATGACTTATGAAATTAACTTGCTTACTCTCTTTTCATGTGTGTCCTATTCAAACCCACTGGCTTAGTGAACAATCTGTTCACACCAGAGAGCAAGTATCTAACATGTGCATTGCCATCACTTGAGAAATATGATGGACCTGGACCAAAAACAGCAGAGATCTGTACAACAAAGGAAATCCTCGCTGCTGGCTTGGATAATCCACAGCTATTTTTGAAGAATTTCATTTTCACAGGCATGCTTCGAACATAAATAAGATTAAATATGTATTTATTAAAAAGAAATCTTCTAAACTTTCTAATATCAGAAATGAGAGTTTGCTCTGCAGAAGATTAAGTTCAGAATGTTAGATGAGTTGAAGTGGTAAGATTTGGTGGGACAACCCACTTTAAATGGGTATCTGTATGTACCTGTACATACAGCATAGTCACATTAGTCAGTGATACTTACCACTCTATCGAAAAATCTGGCGATGAGCTCTTCCTGTTATAAACCTGATAACAAAAATAAACATAGTTTATGATCACAGAAGTATGATGTTCAACCATTTTCTAATACTAGGGATGACTTCATAATTCATGACAAACTTACCCTGGTGAATGAAGATGTTTTGTTTTTGTGCATGTGAGGGAAAAATACCCTTGTTTCTTTTTAATACTGAGTGGTCGGGGGCAGGGGAAGACACATAGGTTGCCTGAAGGCGAACACGAAGACTAAGACTAAGGTTTTAATCCATACAGACCCTTAGGGAGAACAGGATACTAAGTTAAGCCGCAGTTTTCTGAAGGGCAGCTCCAAGGACAGAGACAATTGCTAGCAGAAATGGGCAGTGGAGTCAAAGGCATCTGGGCATGCACACTTCTTCCTCCACAGGCAGGCGCTCTGAACTGTATTAACATGAGAAGAGCAGCTGATGCTTGTTGGTGTCCTACTTGCAGATCCTAGTGATCCTAATAAGCCAGATCCCAGGAACAGAGAAAGAGTGTGACAGACCAAGAGTTGGGGAAAGAACATTCCTCAGCCATAGTTTAAAGCAAATCAGCTCATGGCACTTAAGTAGCTTCATCATAGTGTGGGGACACCCAGTAGTACTGAAACATTTTAATAGTGGGAGTGCTGAAACCCATCCCCCTTATCCTGCCCATACACATACCTCAAAGCTGGGGCCACGAGCAGGACTTTGTTTCCAGGAGTGGGCACTGAGATGGGTAAGGGAGCTCAGGCCAGAGCCACAGCTGGAAAGAGATGTGAAGCCAGGAGTGAGACCCCATGTGTGGGGCCATGAACAGCAGAGCCCTTGGTTCAGGACTGGAAGCAGAGCTCAATCACAGGGTAACATCTGGGACCTTATATGAGAGACTGGGAGCATAGCCCTACCTAAAGTGTAGTTCCCACATCTCTGGTAACACCAACAGCTGGAAAATCAGGTTAGAGGCACACCAGAGAAATTCTGTTGCCCATATTAACTGGAGAGTGTTGGGCAGGGGAAGAAAAAAATAGGCTCCAGAATACTGGCAAAAGGATGCAATGAGTTACACATTCCTCTCATAATCATATAATAGCACTTTAACAAATAGAGGGAAAGCCTACAGAGTCCAAATTCCACAAGAGGAAAAGCAATACTCTTGCAGATGGTACAGAAAGTCAGAAGTGGCCAGGAAAGGGCAAAATTTTTCCCCATGTACAAATGCCCTGGAGGGGGAAGCACAGATATACAGAGCATATATACATTATATAGAGCATATCTACACAGCAGCCTTGTTTTGAAATAAGCTATTGCAGACGAGCTTATTTAAAATAACGCTGCTACACACAAAAATGCATTTCAAAATAGCATTGGCTATTTCAAAACACAGCATCTGCACACAGGCCTTCCTTTAAACTAGGCTTTATTCCCTGTCTTAACAACACCAATTTTGAAAAAGCTATTTCAAAATAGGCACTATTCCTCATGGCTATCTTGGCTTCATCGGCACAACAGAGATCTTTTGAAATAAGAGCTTCTGGAAGCTCTCTTCCGAAAGAAATTATTTTGAAAGAGTGCATCCACACGCATAAAAGTGGATCAAAAGATCGATCTGCTCTTTCAAAAGACAGCGTCCACACAGCCCCATGTATTTTGAAAGAAGGGCCCTGTGGAGTGTCTACACACGTTTTCTTTCAAAAGAAGCTTTCGAAAGCAGGCGTGTTTCCTGAAATGGGAAAGAAAGGGCGCTTTCAAAAGGAGCGCCACATTCATTCAATTTACTTTCAAAAGATCACTTTTTGTGTGTAAATGCTCTGCGAGATCTTTCAAAGGAGCCCCCTTCTTTTGAAAAATCCTTCAAAAGAATTTGCTTGCGTAGACACAGCCCAAATAAGGTTTACCACCATCAAAATAAACCAACCACTATTTTGAAATAATTTTGAAATAGCGGTTGTGTTGTGCAGATGCTGTGATAGTTATTTTGAAATAACTGTTATTTCAGAATAACTTTGCTGTGCAGACCTACTCATAGAAACAAGTAAAGCAGGCTTTACATTGGTGACTGTGGCATCAACTGACTCTTGTCATTTAAATCCACAGGCTGCAGAAGAGTATACATGCTACGTAAGAAGCTCTCATGATGGTGGGCAGACAGGCGGTGCAATTAAAGAGGCCACGCAAAGTAGCAGAAAGTTGGAGCTAAATCCCAGAAACAACCTGTGTCCCTCAAAGGGATGGTTTGATGATCAGCTGTTCACTACACATTTCAGTAGGAAGATAGACTTTTCCCTGGGGTTTCCTTTAGGATTGTCTCTTGTCCACCTGGAGATCCCTTTATCTGTAAGCTGTGAGGTCTCTGCAGCATAGGATTTTTCTCATTCCTCTATTTCTTCCCCATTTTCCATTACCTATTTTAATCTCTTGTAGCTGGAATACTGATTTCTCTCAGTGAGTTGAAAGAGAAAAAATAAGTTAGGAGAAAACAGTGAGGAGTGTGGCTGCATCCTGCTTGTTGGTGAGAAAGTGAAAAATGGGAAAAGAAGTTTGCATACTGGACCTAATATATGACTGATTGGTATTTTGTCTTCTCACCTCAAGTAAAAGGAACTACACATTGGTGTTCTGTAATTGGTTCTTCTGAACAGGGTGGTAGAAGATGGGATTATAAATCTGAGACATCTTCTAAAATGGAGAATATTGAATGAGATGGATTTCATGAGTCAGAGAGTGCTTCACACCTTATGACAGCAAAGGCCCCAGTTGCCAGACAATATTATAGCATATAGGTACATGTAACAATCACAATCATAATTACAAAGAAAGTCTCAAAAACAGTCACAGCCTGTGCCACTAAGATATAAATTAATGTAAATTCACTTTCACAAACTTCTACCATTTTACAACAGCTGAGAATCTGAGAGTATTGAATTATGTGTATAACTGAATTAGTCTGTATTGGTGTTGTAGCATCTCACTGATTATGTCTGCCTAAAAATAGGTAGTAACAAAGAAGTAGCCATGTTAGTCTGTACTCCAACAAAATAAAACAGCAGAAATGTAGCACTTTAAAGACTAACAAAATGATTTATTCGGTGATGAGCTTTCATGGGACAGACCCACTTCTTCAGATCAATCTTATTTCCAATACGGACTGACCTTTATGGCTGTGTCTACACGTGCCCCAAACTTCGAAATGGCCATTTGCATGGCCATTTTGAAGTTTGGGGCACGTGTAGACACAGCCTATAAGTACAGATGCCGAAAAAAGAATTGCAATAAAAACTGACAAATCAAGTAATAGGACTGAAGGAGGGAGGGGGGGGGGGATTGTTAAGTGTCCTGCCTGAGATAATTACAAACATTAAAGCAGTCCTTGTAATGCATGAGGTAATTGGCTTGTCTGTTCATAACACGTCTTTAAAAATTGGTAAGTAACCCTTGAGCCTGTCTGCTTGCCTTGGCAACTACAAAATCACTAGTACCCTTCTGAACAAAAAAGTTATCAGGGAGCTGAAAGTCTGGGGAAAGTTAGGAGGTAGTGCAGTATATGTAAACACATGGGAAATTCAATAACCTTCATTGGCGCACCTATTTTCTGAATTAAATCTCTAACTTTTCTCATTTCTTTCTGTGTTTTTAAAGCTGTCTATGACACATATTTGATCCTGAACCAGACATGCAGTAGGTAAGTGACTTTCACATTCATGAAACATACTGAAACAACAGTCTGGAACAAGTAGTCTTCCATGTCCAGAATAGGTACAACAAGGCTAGTGCCAGCTTTACAACATGATCTCAAATTAATGTGCCACATGTTCATTATGGTGTGAATAGTACAGTCACCAATCCCATTATACCCATTTTTTCCTTTTTGTAAGATTGTCAGCAAACATACTGAAGGTGTCCCTGGGGTTGGTGCTTTTGTTACACAAACACTTGCTCATGAGCTACACTCTGAGGCCACCAACTCATTTCACATAGGCCAAAGAACCATGCATTAGTAAAATGTTTTCATCATCACAGAAAACAGATAAATGAAAAACCAACAATCTACGTGACAAACACTTAGATAAAGTATGCTCTGTAAGATAGCAACAATTTAATATTTTAGTTATTAATAATCATTTATTAATTGTGCTGTATCTAAATAACGTGTCAGTTGTGGGTTAAGCCAAACATACTCCAAAAGACATAGCTGATTATAAATAATATTAACTTATTTAAAAAAAAAAACTCTTTCAGTGTATGGAAAAGAATGTGCATCAGGCATTCTTTCATCATGTTGCAACACTTTCTAAATTTTCTTCTCACCTTCTCAAAACAGGCAAGATCTTTTTAAATGCTTAGGAGAATACAGTTTTATGCAGTATATAATTGAAAGTCACACTGTGCTATATTTTCATTCAAATTAATGCATGGTGTTAAGGTATAAGGCTTTTCATTCTATTGTTTGTGGTGGACTGGCCATAAAATTTTGTTATTTTTTTAAATAATGGTTTTCCAACTTTTATAAAGCTCCTTTTTTTTAATCTTAAAGGGTTTTTCTCATGGTTAAAAATAAATAAAATCAGGTTTTATTTAGTTTAAATGTGCAGTATCATTTTTTAAAAATACCTTAGATGTTGCTTTTGATAGTCCTGTACTGTGATCTTTTGTTACTTCCACTTTGTGGTTGAGCCACATTAAAGCTTCAAGGTACTCCTTTTCAAGTTCTGTGAAATCAGATTTAAGAGTCACAAAGGCATCATGCCAGTGGGCTTCTTCTGCAGTAGGCACATTTTCATTGTCCACTGACGACTGCCCATGCTGCTGAACAATCATCTTTAGGTAATCCAGCTGTGTATTTAAATCAACAGAAAAGACAGATATGACAATAAGCAACCACTTCAGTTCAGTACAATGAAGTTAACCTTTCTGTCACTCTATGGAGTTTCTTACAATTTAATACATATTTACTTTAACCAGGGTCTATTTTTCCTCTATTAATTTATAACTCGTGTACCAAAAAAGCGTTTCATAGCCTTTACAAGCACCTTTTATAACTTGTTCTAGTATGTCTGGAAATAGTGGCATGGGTCGAAATCATTATCTTGTAGTTTAGCAATAATTCAGTCTACATTAAAAAAATAAAATGTTCCCAAAAAGGCATTTGTCTAAACATTATAGTTTGAGATTTTTTACAATGGGAAAAATAGTAGCAATAAAACATCTATTTTCATTGTAGAATATAATTTCAGACCATTAAAAATTATTTTTCATTTTTAATTTCCAATTTCCATCACTCATTGTTGAATGTCATTAAATATGTTCTTCAAATTCCTTCTATAGTGCAACAAAAGGAATTATTCTCTGTGGCACTCTCTCATCTGCAAAGGTCATTCACTATCAGGTTTACTGTATACACCTAATTTTATATTGCATAATAAATCTTCCACTGCCCCTATATGTGACAATTCTGAAGGTTCAATCAGAGGTTGGATGTATCAATGTTTAATATATCTCTCAATAAAAAATTAGTATGTGTCTTCAATGAAAATATATGTTCTTGGTTTATGTGGTCTGCTTTACAGGACTATTAAAATGATTTTATTACAGTTTTAGTATTCAGATATCTAGCAAAGTTAACAGTTAGGCTTAACAAAGCACATTATGTGATAAGATATGAATACCTTCTCAGATAAAAATCCAAATCAACAAACCTGCAGCAACCCCCATAATGCAAATAATAGATATAGATATAGATCAATCATTTTAAAGGTAAGTACCACCTATGCAGCCACACTGGAAAAGTTCTTTGAGCAGCATATTTAAAGGAGTAGGTCTTCAACGTACCTAAACTCAGAGACTGCCATAAATGTGTGATTTATGTGTTATCAGATCCTCACATATTTTACCCATTTGCTCTATTCTTGTCTAATAGCTTTTGTTGATGGTTTCCCTGATTCAATTTTAGATATATTATTTTCCATATCATAAAAATTAGAGAAAACAATTACATTAAAATGTAATTTGTGATTATTTGAAACAAAATTTTCACTTTGTCCACTCAGTATTTGACAAATATATTTTAAAAGGTTTTGTATTCAAATATATTAACTGTGCAGCTAAAACCAAAGTGTACATATTTTGTAAAAAGGAAACATTTTTCCTTTATCTGAAGGATATTAAACGCCAATGAATAAGGAAATTTATTCATTCTAAATGACTCTACCATGCATATTCTTAACAAGTGGATATTAAAAACAAAGGCTGATTTTGGGGCAGTCACTTAAATGGACAATCGGAAGCCAGCATTTTGATGAAATCATATGACTTCTTACATTCATTCCTTTTAGCCAATAAAACTTCTGATGGTTTCACTTGTCTGGCAATGAATTTACTATAAATCCCACCATTGTGACAGATTCACTCAGTCCATTTGTTGGAATGACAGGTCATATTTGCAGAAGAACGATCCGCCACCAAATATTTCAAAGATTACTAAAGATATTAAACATTGCCAATAATGCAAAAAGCAAGAAAAGAGTAATCTGGTAGGAATTTACAATCTCAGACCCTAATGAAAAAAAAAAAACCCAAGTCATAGCTATCTTACATGCCAACATATGCTAAAATAATGTTACACTTGAAGATACTAGCTGACAAAGGCAAGATATCTGAAAGTATAATTGTAGTTGTCTCCACTAACTCTACCCTAAATTCCACAAATCTTTTAAGCAATTCAAAATACCTGTCAATTTTCATAGTGAATTATTGTTTTTTAAATCTTGCTGTCAGAGAGGAAGCTGTGTGAAGACATTTAGGGCAGAAAACTACAGTAGTTACTGAGAAGAAGGGTTATAGCTACTGTATGAGAGGCAGCAGGGCCAACAGTCTCATCAGGTTCTTTGGCAAAGCATGGGGGGAAGGCCTGATTCATGACCCAGCTGCCCAAACCATGGTGCACCCCTTCTTGCCCCCGCCCTCATCGTTGCCTGGAGCACACCTTGGGTTGCTCTGGAAGCAATTTAAAGGGCTTGAGGCTTCAACTTCTGTAGCACCATCTGTGGCCAGGATCTCTGGGCCATTTTGTATCTCTGAGACCTGAGGAAATTGTCCCTCCCCCGCCCCAACTCCCTGTTGGTGGGCCTGACAAGAGGTGAGGAGATTCAGCGGTGAAAGGTGCTGAGCACTCTAGTCCAATCCAGCGCAGAATTTAAGTGCATGCATGAATATGAGTATGTGAATAGTCCTATTGCATTCAAGGGTGCTACTTTACAGTGAAGCAGAGGCTCAAGTAATTTGCTACAAAAAGACTCGAATCCTCAGCATTTTGAAGAATCAAACCCCTAGGGTGGCTAACTACGGTTTCTGGGCTTTATGTTTATCCACTGTTGTTTGAAAATGATGGCCCAAAACAGACATTGACATTAAAAAATGAAATTCCACAAAACATTTCAATGTGATTCTTCATCAGCCATTAATAAAAGCACCTTAGAATGTTCCTTGTATCAGTCTCAAATTCTGAAGATAAAAAAATGTAATTTTATCATTGCATTGACTTTGCCTCAGGTGAAACAAAAATTCAAATGTACATCTTCCATTTTCCCAATAACACAATCCTCCCTTAGCGGGGGACTTCATTAAAAAAAGGAAAATGTTTGTAAGTGGATGAATTTGTATAAATCAGTTGTTGAGAAGAAGTGCCAGAACCACAAAAACAAAAACTTATCTTTTTTTTAATACTAACTTCAAAATGACACCAATTAAACAAAACTACAATGGAAAATCTTTTCATGCTTGGTCAAAGACGCATAAGAAAGGAGAGGAGCTCCAACAATTGGCACGGGCAGTAGGAAGGAAGTGAAGGGGGACAGGAACACCTCAGCCCTCTATGTCTGTGTGTGAGACAGCAGACAGTGGCTATACTTTCCCAGTAGGAACCACTAATGGAAATTCTCTCTAATAAACGGCACTGGAATGCGCAAAAAAATACAGTGGAAAGGAGGTGTGCAATTACTTAAAGAACCAGAGTTCTTCATTTGCTGTACTCAAACCCTTCCCACCTCTCTGAGCAACTATCTTCCATCCTACTCTGCTTACTGATCTCCCACAACCCCACTCTCACTTCCTTCCTTCCTCTGTTCCACAACCTCTTACTCTCAGGAGGTTCTTTCCCTGCGCAACACAATCTACTTTAAACTCCTCCACATGATTCTACTTACCTCTAAAATAATCCCTTTTCCCCTTTACCTCAAAACTCATTGAACAGTCTATAGCTGCTATTTGGAGCTCCTGACTTCCAGTCCTGTATCTTTACAATTTTACTTCCAATCTCATTAATCTGTTGAAACTGCTCTTAATGTTTCTAACTACCTCTTCTTTACTTAGTCTTAGGACCAGCATTCCACCGTCTCCCTATTCAACCTGTCCACTACTTTTGGCACTGTCAAGCGTGCTCTCTTCAAAATCTCGGTCTTTCTCAGCTTTTGTGACGATCCTTCTCCTACCTCTGTGACTGCTCCTTCAGTGTTTCATATGGAGGACTGCTTCAACTTCAGTGGGGGTCTCAAAATGTTATGCCCTGCACCCTCCCACCCACCTCTCTACAGCCCACCTCTAAGTGACCTAATTTGCAAACACAATGCCAGCTATCATTGCTAAGCTGACAACTCCCCGATCTACTTCCCACTCCGAATCTGTCTCTTTCTGTCCAAACTGTAACTTTTGATCAATCTTTCCGACATCTCCTATGGATCTGGTCACCAACATAAGCTCAGATAGCCCAAATGGAGCTCTTTTCCCCTCATGTGTTCCCACTCCATCCTTGCTCACCATGGACAATAGCATCATTCTCTGTGCCATCCATTGTTATAACCTAAGAGTCTGCCTTCGACATAGTCCTCTTTCTAGACTCACACATCCAGTACGTATTTAAATCTTCCTTTTTCTGCATTTCTCCAGACCCCATTGTTTCCTATGCAGCTATACAACCATGGTACAAGGACCATAGGCTCTTTATGCACCCTAAGATTCATCTGTTTTCCCTAGAACCCCTTTGTCACTCTCTCTCATCCTCCATCAGTCATCTCTGTCCTAAAATTGGTTCCCATAATCTCAACAGGCCACAAGCATCACCTGCACAACCATCTTTTTGCCCTTCCTGTTTCCCCCTTTAACTTCTGTTCTTGAGACTCCTCTGAAGTCATTTTATCCAGATGCCTTGTATTACATACAGTCTCACACCTTGCAGTGCCGCAATAAGGGAAGTCCTTAGTTTACTAGTTTGGGTCACTGCGCTGGCTGACCCATCTCCCCTTGCCACTTGTAGTCTAGTTATCTGGGTGACACACTTAGTTGTGGCCACACTAGCCCCTCCTTTCAGAAGGGCTATGGTAATGTGGCACTTCAGAATATGCTAATGAACCACTTCCATGAATATGCAGCACCTCATTAGCATAATGGCAGCTGCATGGGCTTAGCAACTTCTGGTTTCTAAATGCACGCTGACCGTGTAGCTGAGAGCCTCTCAGAATGACACCTCCCCCAATTCTGAAAGCCCCTTTTTTCCAAAACCAGATGGGAAGAAAGGGCTTTCAAAATTAGGGGGCTGTTTTGAAAGGCCCCCAGCTACACGGCCAGTGCGCATTTTGAAACCTGCAGTTTCGAAGCATGTGTAGCTGTCATTATGCTAATAATGTAATGCATATGCATAACAGTGCCTCATTAGCATATTCTGAAGTGCCACATTTTCACAGCCCTTCCAAAAGGAGGAGCTAGTGTGGCCACAGAGTTAGGGATAAGATCCTATCAAATTCACTGTCCCTTATGGCCAATTTCACAGCCATAGAATTTGAAAACTGGTAAATTTCACATTTTCAGCTGTTTAAACATAAAATTTCATGGGCTGGGTCTACAGTTGCCCCAACTTTGAAGGAGGCATAGTAATCAGGGTGATGGGAGATTACTAATGAAGTGCTGCGGTGAATATGCAGCACTTCATTAGGCTAATTCTCCCCCGTTTGGCAACTTGGAAGTGTCAAACTTTGAAGTGCTGGCATGCGTGTAGCCACAGGTACTTTGAACTGCCTGTGCTACTTCGAAGTGCCTTTACACCTCAAGGAAGACCTCTTTGATAGGGCACACCTAGGAACAAGGAGACAACAGACTTCATGGGGAGCTGCGTATTTCATGGTCCATACGGGATGGAAGAAAGGTGACTAGTATGGCTACAGAGACAGGTCTTCATAAAATAAATATGAAAAACTATCGTGGACTGCTGGCAAACCTGTTACTACAAATTTTAATTTATTTAATTCCATAAAGGTGAAATGAATTATCATAACCCATTAATTTTTAACATGTATTTTGCAGTTTATCCAGATATTTGAAAATATTGAATGAAACCAATCCCAAAACTGATCCCTGTGGAATCCCACATTATGCCCTTCCAGCAGGACTGCGAACCATTGATAACTACTCTCTGAGAATGGTTATCCAACCAATTATGCACCCATCTTGTAGTAGCCCTATCTACACTGTACTTCTCTAGTTTATTGATAAAAAGTCCATGTAAGACTGTATTAAATGTTTTACTAAAGTCTAGGTATACCACATCTGCTCTTTCCCCCTCATATACAAGGCTTGCTATCCTATCAAAGAAAGCTATCAGCTATCAGATTTGTTCTTGACACATCCATGCTATTACTTATCACGAATTATCTTCCAGATATTTGCAAATAGATTCCTCAGATATTTGTTCCATTATCTTTCCTGGCACAGAAGTTAAGCGGATTGGGCTGTAGTACCCTCAGTTGTCTTTATTTCACTTTTTATAGTTTGGCAAGATATTTGCCATTTTCCAGTCTTTTGTAATCTCTCCAGTCTTCCATGACTTTTTAAAGATAATAACTAAAGGCTCAGATATCTCCTCAGATATCTCCTGGATTAGTTTAACATACTTTTTATTAGGCACTTGATTTGGCAACCTGCTGTGTTATTTTCACAACAGATGTCTGGATAGTTGAATCACCCCCCATCACCATCAAGTCCTGTTCTTTGAATGGTTTTGTTAGCTGTTTAAAACAAAGCCTCATCCACCTCTTCTTCCTGGTTAGGTGCTCTGTATTACACCCCTTCCATGATACCTCCCTTGCTTTTATCCCTTCTGTCCTTACACAGAGACTCTCAACATGTCTATCTCCTATGTCCATCTCAACTTCAGTCAAAATGTATACATTTTTAATATATAAGGCAACACTGCCTCTCCTTTCCCCATCTATCCTTCCTGAGCAAGCTGCACACTTCCATACCAATATTCAAATCATGTATATTATCCCACCAAGTCTCTGTGATACCAGTTATGTCACAGTTGTGTTTATTTACTATGAATTCAAGTTTCTCCTGATCATTTTCAATAATTCTTGCATTTGTATACAGATAACTAAGATACTGACTTGATTTTGCCCCCCAGTTTTGCTTTGTTTTTTCCTTATCCCTGCTATTGCAGCTCATGCTTCCCCTGATTCCTGACCCAACTACCAGGTCTCCATGTTTTTTACTTTGCTGGACTTTGGTCATCTGTCCCCACTGAACCTAATTTAAAGCCACCCTCACTAGGTTAGACAGTCTGTATTCAAATACCCTCTTCACCTTCCTGGACAGGTGGACCCCTATCTCTTCTTAGCAGTCCTTCTTATTGGAAGAGTATCCTGCAGTTAAAGAAGCCAAAGCCCTGATGGTGACACCATCTTCACAGCCAGGCATCCATCTCCAGGATGCATCTGTCTCTGCCTGAGCCCCAAACTCCCTCATTCGTACACCCAGAGACCTATATTCCCTTTTTGCTTTTTCACACCTTGAAGTACCTTGAGCGTCCACATGAATAAGTAGCATGAAGTAGATGTCAGAAGGCAGGATTATCCTTGACAATCCCTCAATAACATTTTGTATATGGGTCCCTAGTAGGCACCATACACCTAGGATGTCATGTCAGAGTGACAGATGGGTGCCTCTGTTCCCTTCAGAAGAAAGTCTCCATGTGTCAATACCCTATATTGCCTCCTGGCAATGGTCACTGCAGATCTCCCAGCCTTGGCTTGGTGATGTGGCTTCTTTTCCTTCCCAGCTAGTGATCCATACTCTTGTATCCAGGGAAGCATAATGATTCTACAGGTATGGTGGGTGGGTTGGGTGTAGGGGTAGAACACTGCTTACTTCCAGAAGTAACCAGCTACCAATGTCCTTCCTGAGACATAGCCATCCCCTCTTCCACCAGTGTTGTGTCTGCAGTACTTTGTAGCTGAATAGCCTACCCAGCCTTATATGTCTTGACACGAATACTCCCAAGGACTTCTTTGTGGGCACAGATGCTCCTTAGCCTAACCACTTCCTCCTGTAGCTCTCCCACCTGCTTCCTGAAAGATTACACCAAGGCACACTCTTCACATTAGATAGTCCCCTCAGCCTGGATTTCTATAAGTAGGAAATGTAAGTCACAGTCTCTGCCAAATCACACCAGGATCTGGATAGAAGCATCTGTGGTCAGGTGGTCTGTCTGGCTACAGGCAATAGCGGGGCAGAAAGGAGTAGTGTCAGCACAGACGGTGAGGCCCTTCCTAACCATACTAATTGTACTAGGACTCTCCCTTGCAAACTACCCTGTTTATGGCCCCTTGCTCACTTTTGGTAGATTTTCTTATTACTTTGGTTTGTCACAACAAATTACTGTCACCCAAACATTTCAAACATGATTTATTTTGCTGGAATTTATAAGTAGAATTGCTTTTCTCTACTTTTGAGGCTTGAGGCATTGCAATTAGGTATTAAAAGTTATTTTCATGTAGAACAACTCAGCATTATGCCCTTCATGGAAAAAAATACATATAATCAGCATATGACAAGTATCAGAGGTGTAGGCATGTTAGTCTGTATATGCAAAAACAAGAAATCCCATGACGCCTTATAGACGAACAAACATTTTGAGCATAAACTTTCATGGGCAAAGACCCGCTTTGTCAGATTTTTAATTTAATCTGCATCTCTCAAAGCAGGTCTTTGCCTAGGCAAGCTTATGCTCCAAAATATCTGTTAGTCTATAAGGTGCCACAGGACTTCTTGTTGAATAAGCATATAAATAATCCATTCACATATAGTATTCTCAATGTGGAATGCCAGTGACGAAGACATTGTAGTTTAATACAGGAAGAGATCATGGAAAGGTTTTTACATTTGGACACACAAAGCCTTTGGTTGCATGTTTCACAAAGTCTCACATTTTGCACTAAATTAATAAATACAATCCAGCCACAGGATCTGTAACTCCATGGATAAATGAAGTTCAAACCTGTCCCAACTACTTCTTTCAAGCAAGACAGTAACTGTCTTCAAACATATGAAAATCAAATTAATAAGCCTGACAATTTATATGCTGCATATTGGCTCAGGTTTTATCCTGTTGTTGTTGCTGTTGAAAGCTGGGAAAAATAGGATGAGTTGCTTTGAAGATAATGGGGATTACAAAATGTGCCAGTGATTAGTTTTTCAAATTTTTCCTAGTGATTTTTGGTTCTTCATATCATCACAATAGCTTAACTTAAAATCTCCAATTTGTTTTGCTCTTTTAGTGATTAGTGATGCTTTCAACTAATTTTGGAGGAATTGGGTGTTACATTATTTAGATACAAGCTGTTTTTTTTTCCTGTATAGCCTGTTAGCATTTTAATTACACATAGAACATTGATTTAGAAAGTACACATCAAACAGAATCTGGGCTTTGAAGTCCTCGTCTACACACAAATTTTCATCATTTTAATTAAACAAGTGCAAAGGTCAAGGTGGACATTCTAATTTGTTTAACCATGGTTTATTTCGCTTTAAACTTAATTAACCTCAGCCAAATAAACCATTCTTAAACTAATTTTAAAGGTATCCACACAAGCTTTTGCTCTACTTTAACTAATTTGATTTAAAATTTCACTTTAAAGTTTCACTCTGCATATAGATAAACCCAAAATCATGAAAGGAAACATTAGAAACTGATCTCCAGCAGAAAACCTAAACTCCAGGACCATGTCTACACTACAGTGATCTTTCAAAAGATCATGTCCACACATAAAAAAGCAGCTCAAAAGAGCAATCTGCTCTTTCAAAAGACAGCGTTTACACAGCCCTGGCTTTTTTGAAGCAACAGATCAGACATCAAAACATCCAGCACCGTGAGGACTGCTCTTTCGAACAAACAGCCCCTGGAGCATCTACACGTGATTTTTTCTGAAAGACTCTTTTGAAAAAAGGTGCTCTTCCTCATTTGAGAGGAAGAGGGCTTCCGGAACAAGCACCACATTCTTTTGAAAGGAATTTGAAAGAGCACATTTTGTTTGTGTCTTCACATGCCACTTCTGGAAGTGGCATGGTAAAGAGCTGTCCGGAAGATGCAAATGAGGTGTGGACGTAAACTTCCCATAACTCATTAGCATATAGGCACATGATTTGGAGTCTGGAAGAAGCCCCAAATGAGGAAGATCACCTTTCTTCTGAAAGATTCTTTCAGAAAAATTTATGTGTTGATGCTCCAGGGGCCCTTTGTTCAAAAGAGCACTCCTCATGGTGCTGGAAGAAGCTCTTCATGACTTCAAATCATGTGCCCACATGCTAGTGAGGTGTGGGAAATTTACATCCGTGCCTCATTAGTGTCTTCTGGATGAAGTGGCATGTGAAGACACAGCCATTGTGTATGGATGCTCAGCTTTTTCTTTCAGAAGAGTGCCAGATTTTCCAAACGGACTTGCTAGTGTAGACTCGGCCCAGAAGAAAAATTCAGACATCCACTGCTAGCATGTTTAGAAGTTCTGATGTAGAGGGCTTCCCAAGTTCCCCCTGAAAGGTTTAGGACTCAGACAAAGGAATGGGGAATAGCAGGCTCAGAAAAGGCTCAGAGAAAGTTTCAACAATACAGAGTCTATGTGTATGGCAGGAATAGTGCTTTCCAGTCATCTGTTAGGCTGGGTCTACATAAGCCCCTTCCTTTTGGAAAGGGCTTGTTAATGAGCAGGTTTGAAAGATGCTAATGAGGTGCTGCCCATTTCCCAGCTCACTACAGGATCCAGTGAGACAAAACTTTGTCGTGTAACTGACACAGTGTTTTTAGGAGTACTTTGAATCATTCTCATGAATATTATGGAAACTGTGTATTCCTCCAGATAAGCTCCTGAAAAAGGAAACGTGGAAGGAGGTGGGAAAGGAGGTGACTTAGGTCATCCACAAATAAAATTATTTATATTCCCAATGTCAATACAATCTCCACATTAAAAATGGCAATTCTTTATTTAAAAGAAAAGCATAACAAGAATAAAAACCCAAAGCTATGTCATCAGTACTCCTTACATATGCAGCTCTATGTTCTATTAGCTTTCTTTTCCTAATTGGACCTCCTAAACTGTAGCCCTGTGTCTACACGAGACTCTTCCTTTCAGAGGGGGCATGTTAATGAGCAGGTTTGAAAGATGCTAATGAGTCAATGATGCTATCTGGTGTTAAGAAGGGGCTTTCGAAAACTGGGGGGGTCCTTTCAAAAGGTCCCCATCTCCACGGGTGGCCTGCGATTTGAAATCCGCACTTTTGAATCGCCATGGCTGCTATTATGCTAATGAGGCACTGCATATTCATGGCAGTGCCTCATTAGCATCTTTTGAACCTGCTCATTAACATGCCCTTTCTGAAAGTACTCAGTTAGCCCAGGCATTTGTATCCCTCTGGCTGCCAATTTTTCTATTCTGTTGAGTGGCAGAGGGGTGTTCTGCCAGAGAGCTGTTCCTGGACATTGGGAATAAGGAGATTTCAAAGTCAGTGTTTCCTTTCAAAGTGCCAGCATCTACATGACACTTTCATTTTCCAACTTTGACCCAACTTTGAAGTCCGCATCTTGTGGGAATATGCAAATGAGATGTAGAATATCTGAATCCTTGCCTCATCTGCAATTTCGAACCTGCAGATTTACATACTCTTGCCGAAAGGCACGAGGTGTGTAGACATGGCTTTAGAATTCTTTTTGGTTATTTTGTGTTGTTGCTGCTCTAAGCAGCTAGCTAGCTGCCTCAGTCTTCAAGGATATGGTCATGCTGAGCCTGCTTGAGTGACAAGTTTGGTTACTACCCCTAAGAAGCCACAAACTAGAGTAAGACTCATACAAATAGATCTGCAGATTTTCCCTACAAAGAAGAAAATTTAGTGTCAGGACAGACAAGTTTAGTGTCAGATAATACTGGTAAGCTGTATGTATCAAGAAAGTTACAAAAAAGTTGGGCTCTTTAATTCACATTTAAACAGTCTGTACATATGCTGAGTCTACCGCCAATTTAAGATATCATTAGCCTACAACCAAGGATTTCTTATTGGCCAAATGAAAAAGAAACAGAAAAGAAGGTAGAAAATCAGTGGAGATTATTCATTTTGAAAGTGTCAGGGATTTTTATCCCTTAGGCATGATCGTCCCTGTGGGCCAGGGAAAGCAAGCCCTTGGCTGTATAACATCATGCAGGCAGATGAAAAATCTAAATTCACACAGGCTGCCATTTAGCAGCCCCCTGCAATGGTCATTCTGAGTCAGTTGGTTTCCCCGGTAACCTGAACTCATGAATAATTCATGCCCCAGGTTCAAAATCCAGGCCTCTGATTGGGCACAGGTGGAGAGTTTCTAGAGACTTCCACCACCTGGAGGACCTGGTTGAGAACCACAGGCAGAATCATGAATTTTCAAATCATCTTATGAATCATGTATGAACCTTTTGTATATAAGCAGGTGCCTCATACCATTCTGGGGCCCTGGAGTTTCACAGGCAAGGACCCTGTGACTCCACACGGGGGAACGTGGCTGCCGGTCAATGTCTGCTGAACCCCGAGGCTAGCCGCAAGGCGAAGAGAGGCAGGAACATTGCAGCACCGCCATACCATCTGCGGCGCTCACCAGCCCCAGCTACCAGTGCACCCAAGCGGCAAGCGGCCTCAATGGGGACGTGGCTGGGTGGCAAACTGGCCCGTCGCCTCCAGGCAACGGGTACTGCGTGCCCAGCCACTGAACCATGAGGTCGCCATCACACCTGCGGCACCACCATCTTGCCTGCGTTAACATCATCGCCGCCATTGTGATCGACCTTTTATCATTGGCTTTTTCACTACCAATTACTACACCTACCTGGGCGTGACAACCACCGGATGTGACCACCCATCTTGATAACGACTACCAGACTTGACTCTTTACCTTATTTAGTAACTTATCAAACAAGTAATCTTTTACCTGACTTTACACAGGGCCGGGCCTAAAGGCCCAGGCTGGGTTTTTCTTGTATTACAAATGTAAATACTAATGTACATACCAAACATGTTTGATTATTAGATAGTATTGTTAGTATTAGTTGTTAGTTAGGATTGCTAGTAATAAGATAGTTAATTAATATAGTTAATTTAGTGCTTAGATAGGAGTGTAATGTGTAAGTAAAATATTGATTGCCTTACCCTAACTTTGTTCCATTCTCAGGCTATCTCTGTGACCTGGGGAGCAAGCCGTAAAGGACACCCGGGATTGCAGGGCTGGTGTTGGACGGAATACCGGGCACCAGCCAGGGGCTGGATTAGCAACCCGGCCCCAGGGATAAAGGTGGGGAGTAGCACCCCCGCCTACCCACTGGTAGCCTGGGAATCTGAACACCCATTCCCAGTTACCTTTTTTCCTTAATCAATGTATATTTGTATATATGTACATATTATAGCATAGTATAGTATATTATAGTGGTATAGTATAATTAATATAGTATAGTATAGTATAGAAAGTTAGTTGTTGGTAATAGATAGTTGCAAATTTAAATAAAGATAGCATTACCGTTTGTTCAGCACTCTCTGGCTCTCGCTCTCCCTCTCTTTCTCCCTCTGTGAGCTCCTTCCCCCTGGATGACTTTAAGCGGGGCCTCATGCGCTTGCATTGCCCCCATTGACGAGCCATGCTCCTCTCCTGCTCGGGCGGGTGATTGGGTCCCCTTTGCCCTGAGAAACCAAGGGTCCCCACACCCGGCTCACCTACCGCATCACGCGGTGGGGAGGGTACCTCCGGTAGCGTGACAGAAAGGACAGTGGTTGTTCAAAATTTAAGAAGTCTGCATTCATATTCACATTATGAATGTATTTATATTTATTACATCCAAAACCTAACATTTAAACAACATTAAAGTTTTAAAGTCAAGCAGTCAAAAGTCTAGAGATGCTAGAATGCAACCTTAATTTGCCCCACTTGCAGTCATGTATTGTGATACAGACTTTAACTACATGACATATACTGTTTTTCCATAAGACCCTCATCTCTTTCAGTGTACAGATTAGACAGTGTTCATTGAATGGGAAGCTATTCAATATTTCTTTTCATCTTCATCATTCATTATGTGGCCCCAGGCCTTATTTACTGCATATGAGCCAAATATTACACTGAATATAATATTATTAATTTTCTCCCAGGCTCTCCTGTGGTGCTCTGACTGCAATATATGTGTGCTTCATAAACTTTAATGAATTTATTTTCATAACATCACTATAAGGTGAGGTGATGCTTCACATTTCAAGATTAATGTTCTTTCAGTGTGGGTTTTTATATAACTTCCTAAATTAAAAAAGGAGAAATTACAGCATGTGTAACAATATTGCTACAAATATGGATCATTGGCAGAGCTGTAATCTTTAGATCCACAGCAAAATCTTACTGAACAACTCATACCAGTTGTTGGCTTTTACCCTCTATATGGACCAGTCATTGGAGGGGGAAAGATATATACAGAAATGTCTTGCATTCTCTAAAAAAGGAGTAGACGGAGCAGCCTATTATATTCTCTGAGTATCTCATTCTTGCAGTGGCACAATATGGAACTATTCAAAATATGCAAAGGGAAAGATACTCGCATATTTAAAAATGACTTGCTGAGACACTTAAAAAACAACTAAGCTGCAGTAATTTGTACTTACCAGGGGCCTTCACAACTGTTTGCTGACAGAAGAGGAATACTGAAATGCAGGATTCCTGGGTTCAGTTCCAGGTTCTGCCTGGGGATATTCTCCAGTGATGATAAGCTTTTCTTTGCCCATGTATCTCTCTATCTCCCTCTGTTTGTGCCATCCCAATGCACTGTCTCCTGATAGTAACACTTCCTTTATACCTATTCCTCCTCCCCTAGCACTCCTCATATCCTCCTCTTCTGCTCTTAGCTCTTCCTCCTTTTTCCCAGTTCCTGCTCCTCTTCTCCACCAATTCCTGTCCACACCTGCTCCCCCTCACCATTCCATCCACTCCTCACTCTACCCATCCAAGTAAGGTTTCTCTGTCCTTCTCCATGTTTCCTGGTCTAGAATAGGACAGACATTAAGAACATAGAAAAGGTGCTCTCCCTGCTCTCAGCTCTTTTGCTTGATGCCAAAGCACCCAGCTGCACAGTTGCAGGGAAAGTCCCACTCAGCCCCCATGTGGTAGCATTCCCATTTCCGTAAAGGAGGTGGCCCATCTCATGGCTGTGGCGAACAGTGTGAGAGGGGGCAGCAGGAGAGTTATATCATTGTCTGGACCTTACAGCCAGTCAGTTAGCTAAAGCCTTTTCTTAGTGGCTATTAATTCTTTAAACCCAACTGCAATTGCCTGACCTGTGAGGGTTAAAACATAGACAGCGGGTCTGAAAGAATCCCCAAAAATGCAAGGAAGTCAGAAAGTGAGCTGGCAGGAGTCCAGGAGAGACAGTAGAAACAGAGTGTGGGCTTCTGAATTGGAAGCAGTAGCCTTCCTCTTCCTGTTGTGTGGCCACAGCAGGTGCTGAGAGGACATGGAGGGAGCCAGGGAGCCAAGTATGGTGAATCCATCAACATCTATGCCTAGCGCAGAACTAAGTCTTGAAACTACAGATATCTGAGTAGAATGGAGAATGTTTAGTCAGATACAATCAGATTATTTTCTTTATGTCTGGGCTTGCTGTATTCCTCTGGGCTGAGCACATGTAACCATTTCTTCATATTCCAAGCAATTCTCAGGAAAGCCAATCTCCATGGTTTTAATTCTTTTTTTTTTTCAGTTGCTCTATAACACCTAGCGACCAAGTAATGTTTCACCATGTGCGGTCTCTTTTTTGTTGTTAATAAAAGTCACCCTTTTAAAACCATGCTCTGATTTCTGTGTCCTAGTAAGTGGGAGGTTCTGTGCCTAAAACTGCACAGCCAAGCCACTATCAGAAATTAAAGTTTTCAAGCTCTCTCCAGGGGGAGGGTTAAAAAAACCAGAGGGTACCCCACAGGAAGGAACTCCCAACTAAATTTTCCTAGGTTCTCAAAGGGGCATTGCATTTGGTGGTAATGATACCAACTCAAAGCCAGAGAATCTGTGACCTTTGGAAGTGTTAACCTAAGCCTGTTGTGGCAAAGTATCTTACTACTACTTTTGGGCTCCCACCTTCTGCACTCAAAGGGCCAGACAGGCTTGACAATAGATAACACATGGAAGCTCAGAAACTTTAACAGACTTATTCTGTGGCCAAAATGGGGGTAAATTTTCACATGGACAGCAGAAGAGCACATCTTTCACACTAGAGGAAACCCACTGCTAAATGTTAAGTGCCTGTTCCAAAACACACAATTTCTTAATCCAATGGTTTTTAAATGTCAAATATTACACATTTTTCCCTAATCATGTTCTAGGAAACAGCTGACCTGCTTAGCTGGGAGGAAAAGACCATCAATTTGATGCAAATACTCAGCATGGAAAATTTCATTCTAAACAGCTGCAGTCTGGTATTTGTAAACTATTGAAAACAGGCTCTCATAGTTAAGTTTACCTAACATGACTATAAGCACGGCTCCCTGTCCTACCTATAACGTTTAAAATATCAAACATTTAAAAGTTATCTATTCCTCTAGGCACCTGTGTTGAAAAACTAGAAAACAAAATCTAATTAAAATCAGCATTTAATTCGTAACAACCATGAACCAAATATAGCCAGCATCCTTCCTCAAGCAAAGTGCCTGGAACAGCTACAAAGAAGTAGATTTCAAAGATAATGGTCACTCAAGAAAAACACCCTTGTGTCAGGATTCTCATAAATTGAGGGGCTTCTGCTTATTCCAATTGTGGCACTATGGCCCTAGGGAAAGAAATAGTCTTCTCAGAGAGAAGAGCCCAGGCCATTTAGAGAAAACACACCATTTTAAATTTCACCATGAAAACTGTGTAATTAAAACCAGCTAAAATGTTGACTAAAACATGACTTCATAAATTCCTTGTAGGAATTTTCCTATTGTTACAGCTGTTCATTATATCACTGTAGTCAAAAGGTATAGGTTTGTGCCAGATTTACACTGATAAGGATATGGTTTTACACCAGGCATAATTTTCAACAGTTCTTAGCTCTTTAAAAACTGAATGATGAACAATTGTTGTCTGGAAACAGTCTGAGCTTTGGGTGTAAAAGTGTTGGCAGATACAATAAATGATGATGGAAATTATATAAATAAGCTTAGAGAGTTGACTTGCTACTTGATGCTCTAGAAACCCAATTTAAAACATTCAATAGGGATTTTAATGCAATTAGAGAGGAATGGTTGACAAATGCTCAAAAAAACAAAAATGCCCCTCATTCTCCAAAAAGGAATGAACAGAAGAGATGTGTCAAGGGGAAAAGGTTCACATACTAAAAAAAGATGTGCTAATAAACTTAAAAAAATAAACAAGCTACTATAATATGAAATGAATGCTGCAAATGATCAGGATACTGGCTGACTTAAACTCCAGTGGTGCAGGCACAAAACTGGCCTCAGAATCAGGGAGAAGCAGAATCTGCTCCCAGACTGCACCCAACCTGCTGTGTCCAGGATCTACCACAACAAATCTGCCCTACAGGATTTAAAATGTTCAGAATCTTGTACTAGGGTAGGCTATATCACAGACATCACATATCATAGAAGACAATGGGACACTATCCAACAGATGGCCATGAAATCAAGCCAATTGCTCAATTATTTATAAACTTGGTAGGCAAAATGGAGGTATTTTGAATCCTGAATTATTTGATGCTTTTTAGAATTATGCCACTTTTAATCTCTATGGCTGTGTCTACACTACAAAGAAACTTTGAAAGGGGGAACATCAAAAAACAAAATCGAAGCAAGGTATTTCGAAATAGTGCGGCTACACACACAAAACAGCTCGTTGTACTGATCCACTATTTCGAAAGAACTGCCCCCATGCTTCGAAAGGGAGTGTCCACACAGGAACACGGGCTCTTTCGAAATAAGCAGCTAGAAAACACCATTCACGGGGTTACATGGCCGGGTCCTACAGCCAGCAGCCACCTCAAAGGTCCCCTCCCAAACACACCCACCCTGCACACACAGAGCACCGCAGAGCAGCACACAGCACTGCGTGGACCGTGCTCCAAGAACAAGAGGAGAATGGAGCAACAGCAGCTGCTGGAGGGCTGAAGCCCCCTCTCCCCGCCCTCCCGGGACCTAGGTGGTGATTGTCATCCTGGGTGTGGTGGATGCCCTGGGGCCCACCTACCCCCACACTGGGGTCCTGTAGGCTCTGGCAATGGGGCGGCTGCAGCTCCCCATTCCCCATCCCCCACGGCACCTCTGGAGCCACCCCAGCAGTGGGGACTGGTGGGAGACGCTGATACTAAGCCAGTGGGATGATGGCTCAAGAACTTTAGAATGACAAAGCAGACATTCATGGAACTGTGTCAGTGTCTCACACTCACCCTGCAGCACGTGGACACCCGCATGCGGCCTGCGCTCCCAGTCGAGAAGAGTGTGGGGATCACCCTCTGGAAGCCGGCCACCCCGGCCAGTCACCATTCAGTGGGGCACCAATTCGTGGTGGGCAAGGCCACCATCGGAGCCATTCTCCTGGAGGTAAGTCAGACCAGGGCCCCACACCAATCCCAGGAAGGTAGAGGGGTCAGGGAGCCCCCGGGTGGGGGGTCTGCAGAGGAAGGGGACGGGAGGACCCCTGATGTGCAGGCCCCACATGTCAGTGCACCCCTTCTACAGGTGGTCCAGGCCATCAATCGTATCCTCCTGCGGCGGGCTGTCCACCTTGGCGATGTGGATGATGCCATGGCAGGATTCACAGCCCTCAGTTTCCCAAACTGCTTCAGTGCACTCGATGGCACCCACATAGCTATCCACGCCCTGGACCATAGCGCAGGATGCTACATAAACCTCAAGGGGTACCACTCGGTGGTGCTCCAAGCACTTGTCGGTGCCCGGGGCTGGTTCTGTGACATTTGCATGGGCTGGTCCGGGCGAGCCCATGACACCGGAGTACTATGCAACTCTTGGCTGGGGCGGTGCGTGGAGGAGGGCACCTACATCCCTGACTGGGAGCTCCCCATGGAGGACACAATGATGCCACCATGTATAGTGGCTGATGGGGTGTACCCTTTGCAGCTGTGGCTGATGTGCCCCTACACTGGTCACACCACTGCCAGCCAGGACACTTTTAACAAACACCTGAACCACACCTGCAACACTGTAGAGCGGGCCTTCAGATGCCTCAGGGGGCGTTTCCGATGCCTGAATGCACTGCTGGATATCAGCCTGCAGAACGTCCCCAGGTTGCATCCTGTTGTGCTCTGCACAATATAGTGGAGGGCAAGACTGAGAGCTAGATGCCAGGGTGGGCTGCAGACCACGGCCCCAGCTATGAGCAGCTGCCCATGGCCCTGTGCCACCAGGCACATTGTGAAGGGGTTAGGGTCCATGAAGCCCTCTGGGAGGCCTTCGAGCAGGAGCCACGCTGACCTCCACCTGACACGCTGGCTCACACCCACCCTGCAGCACACACCCCCACACACACAGGGGACACTGAGGTGCACAAAGAAAGGGTTTAATAATTGGGAGCCAACTATATGCATGTAAATAAACAGCTTTGGAAAATATGGTGTGGGGTCTTCCTAACAGGGAGCTAAATATGGGAGAGAACTATATACAATGAGGCAGTGGCATACACCTGTGGCCAGGGCCACGGGCAGGGGAGGGCCTAGTCCCCCACAGAAGTTGGGGGCGAGACCCCTGGCAGGTAGGGGGGGCCCTGCTGCCCCAGATGTGAGGGCCCTGTTGGGGCCTGGAAGGGGCTGACAGGAGCGGGAGGTAGGATTGGCCAGGAGCTAAGGGATGGAGTGGGATGGATGAGGCAGGTGGGCCAGGGTGCGGGGGGGGCTAGGGGGGAGCCTCCAGGCTCACACTGGCAATCAGGCAGCATCTCAGAGCAAGCTGGGAAGATGGCGTGAGGGTGGGTGGGATAAGGGCAGTGAGTTTGGGGGTGATGGGAGCGGGTCCGGGAGCAGCAGAGGTGGGTTTGAGGGCGGCAGAGACAGGTTCAGGGGTGGCAAGAAGGGGCGGCGGGGGGGGCGGCAGGACTGCAGCTGCCTCAGCCCAGACCTCCCTCTGTCAGGCCCTGTCCTCTTGCTCCATCTGCAGCCACTCCTGGAGCACGGTGGTCTGCTCCCGGATGGTGGCAGTGTGGGCCTCCGTGGACTCCTGAGGGTCAAAATGGCGGCCCTGTCAGGCCCCCTGGGGCTGGACAGGCAGCAGCCTGTAAGATGGGAGAGGAGGGTTCTCTGGCACTGTTGGATGGTGGTATGGGTGTGGTCCAGCCCTCAGAGGATGATGCTGTGGAGACACAAGGGGGAGAGAGGTCACCCATCAGTGCTGTTGCCCATGCCCAGGGGCTCCACCCACGCCACCTCCACCATCCCCGGACCATCCCCTGAGGTGGTGCCTCCCCTGCCGACCCCCACTTGGGGCTCCCATGTGCCCCCTGGGACTGCATCTGTGGGGCAACTGCTGGCTGTGGCCTGGCCCCTGCATCCATTCCCCGTTGTGAGGGCCAGGGTGCTGTCCACGGGCATGGGTGCTGGATGGCGCCACATCTGGGTCTGGGATGAGGCAGGGGAACATGGGTTAGGCCCCCCACCAGGCCACCCAATCCACCCATTACCTACCTGGAGCTCTAGAGACCAGGTTCGGGGACACCAGCCTTGAAGGGGCCTGGCTGGAGGTATCAGAGCTGATGGCAATCACGAGCAGCCCCTCCTCATCTGAGGTCTGGCTTGAGGGTCCCAGCTGGTCGTTGTGGGTCCATCTCCCGGTCAGTGTCAAGCCAGCCTGTGTCAACCACCGCCAATGGCTCGGGGACATCCTTTGGACTGAGGAGCTGTTCCAATGCCTGGTAATGTGGGCACCTCAGGCCAGCCTCTGCCCCCGATAACCTGTGGGCATCCCTGGCTCGGCTATAGGTCTGCCTCAGCTTCTTGACCTTGGATCAGACCTGATTGGCTGTATGCTGGGAGTGTTCCTACCTCCGCAGCCCCAGTGACAGCCGCTTGAAGGCATTGCGGGGTCACCCAGTGCTATGGAGCAGCACCTCCTCCTCTGCCCAGAGGCCGAGGAGGTCTTTTACCTCGTCCTCTGTCCAGGAGGGGACTCTCCTTTTCTGGCCTTGGCTGTCCTCTGGTGACCCCTCAGGCTGAGAGGTGGGGGCCTCCTGGGGATCCCTGGAGTGTGGGGGGCTCACCATCCAGCTGGTGTGCTGTATGGCATGTCTGTCTGGGCTGCTGGAGCACTTGGCAGGCAGAGCTCATGCTCCTCAGGCCCTGGGCAAGCTCTCAGCTTCCTGCACAGGGTTTCTGAGGCTGTGCGGCTTTAAGGGGCTGGCCCGAGGACCATAGACCCCCACCGGGGCTTGCTAGTGCATCTCTGTGCTCCCTGAAGCAGCCACCATGGCAGACCTGCAATTTGGAAATTGCAGGCCCAGAGTGTCTGCACATGCCCTATTTCAAAATTTGGTTTCGAAAGGGGCATCTCTCCCCAGTCTCAGATGGGAAGAGTGGTTTTGAAATTCGTGCCCCTTTTCACCGAAAACAATTTTGAAAGAGGGAGTTGGTAGTGTAGACGCTTCATAGCCTCTTTTAAAACTGGGCCCCCTTTCGAAATCAATTTTGAAACAAGGGCTAGTGTAGACACACCCTGGCCGTGTCTACACTAGCCCCAAACTTCGAAATGGCCACACAAATGGCCATTTCGAAGTTTACTAATGAAGCACTGAAATGCATACTTAGCGCTTCATTGGCATGCAGGCGGCCGCGGCACTTTGAAATTGACGCACCTCGCTGCCACGCGGCTTGTCCCAACGGGGCTCCTTTTCGAAAGGACCCCGCCTACTTCGAAGTCCCTTTATTCCCATGAGTATGGAATGAGCTCATGGGAATAAGGGGACTTTGAAGTAGGTGGGGTCCTTTCGAAAAGGAGCCCCGTCGGGACGAGCCGCGCGGTGGCAAGGCGCGTCAATTTTGAAGTGCTGCGGCCGCCCGCATGCTAATGAAGCACTGAATATGCATTTCAGCGCTTCATTAGTAAACTTCAAAATGGCCATTTGCGCGGCCATTTCGAAGTTTGGGGCTAGTGTAGATGTAGCCCCTATGATATATATTAATGGAGGATTTCTATACTGTTTTTATAACCTTTGATCTGTAGTTTCCAAATTAAGTTTTATGCTTCCATTGTTAAATATTTGATATTAGTAAATTGGGAAAGCACAGGCACATACTGTGATTAAACTTGATTGGAACTTCAGTCATGGCAGTGCAAAAAGTTTTAGGTGACTCGTTGTATTGCCTGACTTGTCTTCAAAGTACAACACTTAATATTCAAAGGAGCTAACACAATTTCAGTCTTCAAAACAGCATTCATCTCCAATACAGAAAACATTCTTTGGGGTATAAGAGAGTCACTGGAAACTAGCAGCCTTATATTAATACCTCCTGAATTAAACATTTTTAAGTGAGCCCAAGTTCCTCTGTTGGGCAATCATTTATAGCAGAAGCAAATAGGAAGATACTCCTGTGCCAATAAGTCATGTTTAAAGCCAAAATCTAACCCACTGGAGTTATAAAAGCCCTTCATGAAATCTGCAGATTTCTCAGCTAGACCATCTTAGTCTTTGCCAAAGTAGCAGAAGAACAAATGATTACTGTCTATAAGAGGCACAGTAATGTACTTAGGAAGCCACTTGAAAGGTAATAGATCATTTTGACATACCTCAGAAAAGTACTCAAGACAACTATGAAAGAAACAAATACATATATAACCCAGTCACCATGCAAAAGTCATAGTAATAGCAAAAATCTTTCCTAAGACTTTAAAAGGGAGGTCATTTTAAGCTCAAACTGAACTTTAGGATAGCACTCCATTCTTAACTCATTCAACTCACTGATTTGTGCTGAGATATTTTTCAGCAATTATTTATTTGCACCATAAGTAAAGATGCACTTTATAATTTATTTATTTATTTATTGTTATTGCAGCAAAATCTGAAGAGACATTTAAAAAATTAAGCAGGTAAGACTGAGCGTGGAACCTTCATTTTCCTTCCTCAAAGTACAGAAAGTTATGAGAACAGGCGACCAGGGAGACAGCTGTTTTTGTGGAGTTTCTTGTATCCTTATCTTTAGTAATGTCTGCAAGCATGACCATCGCAAATCTAACAACAAAAGCATCATTCTGAGGTTAAACTTGGCACAGGAGCAGATACAATAGCAAATTTCCAAAAACAAAAACAAAAGGTTTATACAGTGTAATAAATTCATGTTTGAACCAAAAAATATATACCTATAGTATTTCATGCTAAAATAATAAGTACGCTCCACCTATTACTGGTATGAGAAAGTAAGGATGAAACAAGGGCATGATTATTGTCTTTCAGATATTTCATATGGAATGAATAGCACCACCAATTTTTGTACATACATACAGTGAGTGAAATTCTGACCCTACTTAACTTCAAAACTCCCTTTCACTTTGGTGGGGCAGGATTTCACACAATTAGATTTGTTTTACACTAACATATTGCTGGTTATTGTGGTTTCTAAGTGCCTTTTAAATTCTAAAGTAGACATAGTATGAGTTCATTTTGTCCAGACTTAGCTTAAATCACCTGTTCTTCATCTGGGTACTGATGTTTGCTAGGCATTGAATGTGCTAGGACACACATATGCCCATGTCAAATGTAAACGAGATTTGGAGCTGAAAATCATTCATGAATTGCAGGAATGTAAATCCATGTTTTGTCTCACAATAGGCCATAAAAGCCCATTAATGTGTTTCCAGCTCCCTTTAGTTGATCTTTGTTTGCTTTGACCTTGTGATACTGCACAGAGGTCTATTTTGGATCAGGAGACTGAACTGATTGACAAACGGATATACTCTACGTAATCTCCCAAACCAAGTGGTGTAAGAAAATTCCTCTGACCTGCTTTTTTTTTAAAGTTTGCTTTTATACTGCTTTTTTGTGTATCAAATGTTTCACTTCAGGTTGCTGGCAGTCCTTACTGGGGAGTTGATTGATCTTCATTTACAACAGATAAAAGTGTGTATGGATAACAGCTAAGGAGCTTCTGCTTGATAGACCATAGTCTGATCTCACTTTGCTCTAAATAAGGAGTAATTCAGTTGCAATCAGTGGAGTTATACCAGTGAAAACTCTCATAACTGTGATCCCATAATCAGGTACCATGCATTTTCAGATACCCAGTGTGGATACTTTAAGGGCATATTTCAGCAGAACACTAACTGAATGTTATTAATCAAAATTATAATAGCAGTATGTTGTACAAAATAATATTTTATCACTACAGGACATGACATGATATGGTATTACAATAAATGAATTTTATCTAATATATTCAGACATTTATAGAAAGCAAACATATGGCCAATAGTATGCAAACACTGCGCAACAGGGTAATAACCATGGTTTTCAACACATATTTATCAAGGGATTTTGAAGACATCACTGTAATAATGAGAGTAAAATTTAACATCTCAGCTTGCCAATAACCTTCCAATTCTGCATATAAAAATGTAGAAAATTAAAAATATTACAAAAATGTTTATTAAACTAATAAACTGCTGTTTGTTTCCTTTCATCTTTCTCTGTTTATTGCTATGGAAACATAGGAAAACAAACCTCAAAAAAATTGAAAGTGAAGACATTGGTGGTCAGTTGACCAGGAATCATCATTTTGTTACTTATGCTCATATAAAATATTGTAAAAATATCACATTTTAAAATATTTTTGTAACTCTTACCTCAGAAATGAAACATCACTAGCATGCTATATAGTCCAGTCCTTACACCTTTGCTGTACAATCTATTTTTATTCAAATGTAGATAAGCAATCTTTGGTAGCTCTACAGGGTACATAGTAGAGACTACAAAAAATATAATTGCCACACTCCCCATCAAACACCATCATCATGAAAAGCGGTCTATGTCTTATGAGTGGACAGAAGAATTTACATTCCCAAAAGACAGATAGGACAAAAGTTGGAAGCAAGTGATGAATTTGCCTTCTTCTTGAGACAGGAGAGCAGGAGAAGCATAAAGGAAGACCTATGTACCAAAAGGGCACTTCCATAGCAAGATTGTAAGACTTTGCACTGTTACGGGGGTGGTAAAAACACCTTACATAAACTTCATCTTCTAGAGAAGGAGAATACATTTGAAAAGAATGAAAAATGCAGAAGAAATGTGAGGCAGAAAAACATTTAAGGTGTAATACGGGAAATAAATGCTGACTTGATATATGTGCTATGGATCCAGAAGATGGATTTGTTGGGTGTCTTGCATGAAAAGGGATGTCCTACTTCTTCTCACAAACAGTGATTATTTTTCAAGTTTTTTGTGTGCAATTTTATGTCCCACACATCAACATGTCACCGTGATACATCAGTCACAGAAATCACATAGTGCTCCACCAATTAAAACAGTTTAGAAATTAATAGTAATAGCTCGCTGTTTAGATAAGTTTTAAATGCACCTATTTGGAATGGCTCCAGTTCGGTATCTTCTGAGCCAGTGACCATTCACGTTTCCATTATTAATTTGCTTAGCTTGTCCGAAACAATGTTTTTCTTTCCAACCAGTAAGGTTGTAAACATGTAGAAATGTCTTGTGAAACACTATCCAATTCCTTACACAAAAACCATCAGCCAATGTCTTCTTAATTGATTATGTGATCTGATTCAAACATGCACTTTTAAGGATATTTCATCTCTGAAGATATAGGGAGCGCTTAACCAACCTCATTTCTGAAAGGAATGTGCATAGCTATTGCTTCAGTGGATACAGTAAACTCTTTTATATCTGGCACTCTATTATCCAAAAGTCTCAAATAATTGGCATTTTAACCATAAGTACATTTACATTTTTCATAAGTACAGTACAGTGAAAGTAAATACAAATAAATACAGCAAATACAGTATAAGTTTACAGTGTACAATACTACCATTGTTGGTAAATAAAGTGCTCTCCATACATTTTAGTTTGTTTCTTAATATCTAATCTTGTTTTTCTTTACTGTTATAGGTATACTTCTCTATTATCCAGAATATTTGACTGTCTCACAACCTCCTGCTCCCGGGGCTGCTGATTATGAAAAAGTTTACTGTATCACATTGTATGGATATGTATATTTTCTTGAATGGGCTACCTAATTTATGTAAGACAGCTCCAAGGCTATTGTACTTAGAGTTTGGAAGTCCATAATTTATTACAGATTATCCCCTGGCCTACCAGAAACCCGGAAAGGACCAGAGAGTTAACCACATGCAAATATCAGTGTGGCCTGTGAGTATTTAACATCCTTAATCCTGTGTAATATGGGGATATATCATAGTTATTATGACTTGTGCTGATTGAGAGCAGCATCCATGCATGGAGCACACTGATTCCTGATGGTTGTAGCCAAGGTTGCCAACCCAGAGAAATTTCATTTGTGGACAAAACAGGAAAAATTTACAGACAGACAAATATGTTTACTGACATAATTTTATACTATATTAAGATGACACAAATGGTCAAAAGTAAAACGTAATCATTGTCATTCATGCATCACAAGACTAATATTCTATTTAACTCACTTTAATTTAGTTAGTCATGTTGCCAATGTGCGGATGCTGGCTCGATGGGATAATATAGGTAATAACATCACTTAGATCACGTGATTCACATTACATCACCTCAACCTTTGAGCTAAATAAACAACTAAAATATCCAATTTCCATTGCTCAGCAGTAAAATGGCTAAAGCAGCACAGAAGAAATTTATTTGCTGTAGAATAATTGCTGTTTTTTTGACATTTCATTGCACCTTTACAAAATTTACAGACATCTAAATTTTATTACAGACTTTACACACACATCCAACTTTGGCTAATTTTTGACTGTCCATACATTTACTGATGGTTGGCAACCCTGGTCCTGGCAAATCTTTTGCATCAGATTCAAAATCTCCTAGACTGTCTCTGGGGAAGGAAGGTGGGAAGCCATGTCTAATAGGGCTATGTACTCCAATTTTCTCTGAAGACCAATGTGATATTTTAAGAATCTTGAACAGTTCTTTGATTATTTCAAAAAGTGATTTGTGGATCGCTGTCTGAGTACACAATCATCCAGAGAAAGGAACATATACAGTGGTGTCCTGTGTATTTGATTATTTCTAAAAAAGGAGGTTGGAGAGGAGGTTTTAAATTTTGTCATTGACCAGGTAAAATTTAGATCTCTGGAGTACAGAATAAACCTCTGTCTTGTTAAATGCAGAAAATGCCTGGAAATGCATTTAAGCCATACTGAATTTAGTGGTTCAGCACAAACAAGAACTCATTCAATTAAGTGAAAAATAGAGAGTTTCAATGGCTGTATAGGGTTTGGTTCTGCATTCTTCTGCACTGAAGTCTTCCATTTCTTTCTGACTGGTTTCATGCTGGATTTTCAGGAATTTTTAGAGAAAAGCTTTCCCCCTCCCCAACGCATTTGTGAGCAAACCTCAGCACACATCAAATGAATCATGATCTTTTTCAGGTATATCTCATATACGTTATACATGTCCAATAGGGACAGAGCCTGACTGCACCTGAAGCATTTAAAAAAATTCTTGGGAAATGTTCCATGCTAAATAACACGGGAGCGAACAAAACCTAGAGAAAACAGCCATAAACAACAAAAACTTTCAAGAGCAGAAATGCAGAAACTATTGCCTTAGGCATTGAGTCTTGGAGATGAAGCAACTATTCCAAAGGGAGCACAGGAAGATAACCACAAAACTTCGGGTATATCGGCAATACTTTGTTGCAAAGGAAGGCTATGGGCTGAAAAATAGCATCCATAAGCCAGAGAAGGCGACTTTCTTAAACACATGACAACACACCCCTCAGAGAGGAGGCGAGTGCGGAGTAGCCTGGGAGAAGAGAAAATGAAAGGGATTATTAGTTTTCTTTCTCACATAGCTTAGCGAATATTTCGCTTTGTCATATTTCCCCATTCTTTTGCCCACCCAAATGATCAGTATCCTGAGGAACTAGGATTATCAAAGTGGGCTTCTTGTAAGAGCTTACAGCTAAACAGGCTCTGTCTGGGATGCCGACAGAGCCAAACCGGCAGAGTCATCGGCTGGGTCTATGTGGACCTGTAGTTCTGACAGCTTCATGTTAATAAGCAGTCTCACTATTGTGAATGTCTGTTCATCAGCATAATTGAATGGCTAATTAGCATAGCCACACAAGGTATTGCAGCCGGCAGAGGCTGCTGTTGGTGGTAAACAGGCCATGTAGATGTGCCTCTGCTGGCAAAAAACCCCTCTGCCACCAGCATATGTTGGGCTAGGTGTGGAGCTGATAAATTAATGATCGGTAATGCAATGAGTCAATCAGTAAACAAGGCAGTACAGCATTTGCACAGATAATTATATAAGAGCAATGAATGGCAAACTAATGACTAAGTCAATAAAGCAGATGAAGCAAAGAGTTGCTTGGTCAGGAAGAACTAAGCTTCAGGTGTAGCAGCTGGACAGAAGATGCTAGGACTGCTATACTATAGATATATAAACAGAGAAATTTCAAAAGAGCCCAAGGCCTTTGCCTGCTCTACAAACTGAGTGACAAAAACCGCTTGTAACAGCAACTCAGCTTCAAAAGTGTCTACAGTACAACATTGGTCCTACCAATGTAAGTGATCCATTATATCTGTGAAAGGCATAGCACTTAAATTGATGTAATTAGGGTATTGGAATGTCTGCATAAAGATTGCATTATATATTTTGTTTTTGCCTGTCACTCCTACATGAGCTTCACAGTTGGGTGGTGTTCACAGATACCAGATGAGAGGGATGGGGAGCCTCCATCCACCATTGCCCCCCTCTAAATCTGTGGAAACACTCCTGGTGAGGACATACATCATTTACAACGGGGGCATAATGTGGTCAAAAAGTAATTTTATGGTAGCTTTACATGACTTAACTTTGATATAATTTTATTATATATATACTTGCCCTAACTGTGGTGATGTTATTAAGGGCCTATATCAGTTTACATCAGTTCTTCCAGGCTGATCCTTCAAAGAGTTAAAAATCACAATCCCAAGAGATCCTACAATGTTGCTTATGTAGAAAATGTAATTATCTTCAGCCTACACTAGGAAAGCCAAATAAAATGTTTTGATAAGGTGCAGCAGGGCCAACAGACTTGCTGGGCTCCTAGGCAAGGATTGGGGGCCCTGCTCTGTGCCCAGGAAGGGGTGGAGCCTTGAGCAGAAGGGTCAGGGCTGTTGCTAGGCAGCCTTCAGCACTGTTGGGACCATGGTGAAACTTCTCCACCTTTCACCGCTGCCTGGAATGTGCCATGTGGTATTCCAGCAAGGGAAGGGCCTGGGGCCAGAGCTGCTGCCACTGCCACAGTAGCAATGGCAGCAGCTGGGAGTTCCAGGGCCATTTTGCTCCCTCTCACAAATTACAGATCACAAATTTAATTATAAAGCACAAGGGATGAGCTATGGCAGAACCAATCCAGGTATCAGAAATATATATTTATGAAAGTACACATCAAACAAAAGAAACTATAGGCTGAAATAGAGCTGAAGTGCTTAATGACTAAAACCAAGCAAGAAACAGGCACAAATGCCCATTGTCATTTGGGTACATCAGAGTTTGCAACAGAGTGGCCTCTCTCACATGACACGTAAGAAATACCTAAAAAGGACTGCAATCTGGTCCCCAGAGTGTCATGAGGCTTTTCGTGTGCTACAGGTAAGAAGGTGCAGAGTACCAGTTTTGAAAAGTTCAGGTCTTACTATGCACTTCCCATGTAAATAGATAGTTTGTAAATGAATCTAGGATAAGTGGGAGTCTGTGCAGGGAGGAACCCAACTACAAGAAATCTGTGCCTAAGATCTCGTTGAAGGAAACTGAATAGGGACTCAAAGTTGAGTATTCTGGGATTTTTGTGTTTTATCTATGAATTGTCTTACTTTCCTTGGTATCCAAATGAACAATCTTTGACCTATAAGACGTTTTGCCACACTCTATACACATATTCACCACAAGCTATTTTTTCCTAACCTGACAAGTAAAAAGAAATACATTTTTTTGAAATGCTGCAGGGTGCTAACTACTGGTAAATGTTGCCATTTTGATGGCAACTATAGTAAATCTTTATCTATCTATTAATTATACATTTTCAATGCACCAGTAACTATAGCATCTAAATACCTTTTCAATTCTTACTATAATGTTGGAATTCAGAAGGTACAGCCAATGAGCAATCACTTTCATCTTTATAGTAACAGAGAGATAACTGTGCTCGTCTATATACTATCAAAACCAAAAAAAAAAAAACAAGTCCAATAGCACTTTAAAAACTAACAAAATAATTCACTATGTGAGCTTTTGTGGGTCAGACCCACTTCTTCAGATCATAGCCATACCAGAACAGACTCAATATTTAAGCCACAGAGAACCAAATATAGTACTCAAGGTTGACCAATCAGAAAAATATAATCAAGGAGAGCAAATCTAAGAGCAGAGGGGCAGAAGTGGGGAGGGAGTCAAGAATTAAACAAAGTCAAGTGTGCAAAAGACCCCCTATAATAAGCTAGAAAATTCCCATCCTGGTTCAAACCATGTGTTAATGTGTCAAATTTGAATATAAAAGAGAGTTAGGCAGCCTCTCTTTCCAAACTGCTGTGAAAAAGCTCTTCAGTAAAATGCAAACTTTCAGGTCATTAACAGAATGGCCCACTCCATTAAAGTGCTGGCTGACAGGTTTGTGAATCAGGAGTGTTTTTATGTCTGTTTTATGCCCATTAATTCTTTGTCTAAGAGACTTTGAAGTCTGTCCAATATAGAAAGCATTTGAGCATTCTTGGCACTTGATGGCATATGTGATGTTAGTTGAGGAACATGAGAATGTGCCCATGATTCTGAGAATAACCTGGTTAGGTCCAGTGATGGTATCTCCAGAATAGATATGTGGACAAAGTTGGCAACAGGCCTTGTTGCAAGGAAAAGTTCCAGGACTGGTGTTCCTGCGGTATAGACTGTGGTTGTTGGTGAGAATCCTCATAAGGTTGGGAGGTTGTCTGTAGGAGAGAACAGGCCTGTCACCTAGGGCCTTCTGGAGTGCGGCATCCTGGTTAAGGATAGGTTGTAGGTCTTTAATAATGCATTGCAGTGGTTTGAGTTGGGGGCGGTCGGTAATGACCAGTGTTGTTCTGCTCCTGGCTTTTTTGGGCCTATCTTGGAGTAGCTGGTCTCTGGGTATTCGTCTGGCCCTGTTGATTTTTTTTTTCTCCTGGTGGGTAATTCAGGCTTATGAATATTTGGTAGAGATCTTGTAGTTTTCAGTCTCTGTCAGTAGGATCAGAGAAAATGTGATTGTACTTAAGGGCTCGACTGTAAATAATGGATCTACTTGTGTGTGCAGGATGGAAGCTAGAAGTGTGTAGGTAAGTATAGCGATCAGTGGGTTTCCAGTAGACTGTGGTACTGATCAGGCCATCCTTGATTAGTACTGTAGTGTCCAGGAAATATATCTCTCACGTGGAGTAGTCAAGGTATAAGTGGAAGGTGGGGTGAAGATTGTTAAAGTCTCTGTTGAATTCTTCTAGAGTCTCTATACCATGGGTCCAAATCATAAAGATGTCATCGATAGATAATACTGATGGCCTGATCAGTACCACACTCTACTGGAAACCCACTGATCAATATACTAGACACAACAACCAGGAGAAATAAAAAAACTAATCGACAGGGCCAGACAAATACCCAGAGACCAGCTACTCCAAGAGAGGCCCAAAAAAGCCAAGAAGAGAACACCACTGGTCATTACCGACCACCCCCAACTCAAACCACTGCAACACATTATTAAAGACCTACAACCTATCCTTAATCAGGATGCCACACTCAACTCAACTGGGAATTTTCTAGCTCATTATAGGGGGTCTTTTGCATACTTGGCTTTATTTAATTCTTGACTCCCCCACCCCACTTCTGCCCCTCTGCTCTCTGAATTGCTCACCTTGATTATATTTTTCTGATTTGTCAACTTTGTTTACTATGTTTGGTTCTCTGTGTCTTAAATATTGAGTCTGTTCTGGTATGGCTATGATCTGAAGAATTGGGTCTGTCCCACAAAAGCTCATCACCTAATACATTATTTTGTTAGTCTTTAAAGGGCTACTGTACTGCTTTTTTGTTTTCATTTTTATAGCTGATGTTAACTTTAAGCAAATTTCCCATAACTCATGTTGGAAATAAGCAAATCTCTACTTTATTAAAAATATAAACAACAATAAGAAACACTGCTGAAGCTACATCTTTATGATGTAATATTCCTGCTTTTAAAAATCTAATGAAGTTAAGTGCCTTCAAATTTATAATAATATTATACAGATATTTTAATGCAGGTATAAAATTCATAATCTCCCCTTTTCCAACCAAATGATTTTTTTTCTAAGCATTTGTATTGCAGGAGAATCTTTGCTATGGCATGCTAATTAATTAACTGAAGAGTCCCATGTAACTAAGTTTGAAAAGTTAGAATGTTAACATAAAGGTGTTATCCTTTGATTAAAATTTGTAAATATTTGACAAGAATTCATATGAAAGGAGCACCTTATTCATTAATAGACAGAGTATACAGAGGCAAAAAAAGAGTGCAAAAGCATCCTGTTTCAAATATAACTAGAATTAGAATAACTGATAAAGTAAGAATCTCTCGGAAGAAAAATATTAAATTCAACTTTAATAAAAACTAATTTATCAAAATATTTTTGCAGGAATTTGTCTTGAATCTCATGAAGCATGATCCCTTTTATGAATTCATTTGCTTAAACAATCATTTACAATATTATTTTGCATATATTATTGAATATGTCTAATCAAAGGATATGACAACTTAGTAAGTTTTGAAAACAATACTTTGTACAAGTTCATCAACAACTGAGGCAAAAATGAAGAGGTTTAACTGTGGCAATAAAGAATTTACATTAAATCAAGCTTGAGATAAGTCTGAAATAAAAATACAATATAGTGCAAACATCCTGCTAAATTAAAAAGCATGCTACAAAACATAAAATTAAACTCTTTTTTAAAATAGTCACAGTCAATAGTAGAACTAATTGAAAACCTATGCATATAGTACAGTGCAGCAGTAGTCTCTATCTTACTCTGCCTATACATCAATAGGTCATTCTCAGTTAATTAAGCAAAGGCATAATCAGCTTAATTTATGTAGTTCAGGGCAGTTAATGATATCTTAGAACAGTACCTGACGTTTGGCCTGCCCATATAACTTGCTGTATGTGCCCAGTTCATTCTGCAGCTCTTCAGAGCCAGCTCTTAATTTTTCTTGCTCAGATTTCATTTACACTGTGTTGTCTGAAGCTGGGAAGTCAGATGTACTTGAACTTGACGCTGAAAGAAAACACAATTAAATTAACAGGTTACCAAAACAAAATGAACTCAGCTGTCCATTTATATTATATTATTCAATACAGCATTAAAACCCATAAAACAAGCTGATAGCTTATTATCCCAGCTTCCCAAATGAACTACTGTATCAGTATTTAAACAATGTGTACAATAGAGGTATAATGAGTGACACATAAATAGGAAAGAAGAGGATATTAATCTCCAATTTGAATCCTGAACTGTTGCCATGAAATAGTAAAGATTTTGTAGTATCCTGTACCAACTAGGTACCTGCATAAGACGACCTTTATTCAGGTGGAGAGAAAGCGTTTCCTTCTGCTGTCTCTGTAGCTCATCTTCTCTTTTCTGAAGCTGCAAGTTTACACACAAAGACAAACCACAATGTCAACCAATTGGACCTCACTTAAGGAACCTAGGAAATCGATTTGTAAAGCAAAGGATGAACAGGACCCCATTTCTGAAGTGCGTTGCTCAAACTGCTCTTTCATTAAAAGATGCTCTCTCTTATTGATTTTGGCTTAAGTAATGAGAAAGCTTATCCAAAAATCTTTAGCATTTGGGCTCAAGTTAAGGAAATCAATAGAGTCATTTCCCATTTGAACTGCATATGTGAGTTTTATGTACGAGAGACAAGACAAAGCCCAAATCGGATAAATCGATAACATTGTCAATAGAACATGAAGCTGACAAATGGCGTTTTTAAGCAATTAAAGTGAGCTGTAAACATACAGAGGCTAATCAATTACAATGTTTTGCTATTAACAGATTTTAATTTGTACTCATATTATATTGGGCAGTAAATCCTGAGAAACAGAGAGAACTAAATATGCTTTCTCCTATTGTAAAAAATATTATTACAATAAAGCTTTTCTTGTTCATATGTAACTCCTCCTGTACATTCATTTTAAAAGAGGGACCTAGTTAATTGGTTACCGGATTCCTATATTATCTTATGTATAAGTACAATGTATGCAAGAGGCCACAGTCAGACCCAAGTTTATGTTCTACAGCCACAGCCTCAGGTGTGGGACTTCCAGTGTATACAATCCACTCACTAATGCACAAACCCTGTTCTTCCAGGTGACCTTCAAAATCCCAGTGAAATCATTAAAATTTAATATGCTGTTCTGGACAAAGGGATAGATGGGACACATCCAGAAACTTCTAATTCAGTGTGTTCACTAGGTGGCTTTCACCAGTGGAACTCCAATGGAGCCATGGACCATACTTCAAAAATGCCCTTGGACAGAAAAAAAACAATTGCTTCAAACATTGCCTTCCTTCTCATGGGATTGGATCCGTCTAAATTACAACACTCCTTCTCTAGAGTTGTGTATATATAACAAGCCAAAATAGCATTACACTATCTTTTTGGCTTGACTTATACCCATTACAGGGATATATGTATAGTTCACAAGTGTAGAAACAGATGTAAGGAATGTGCCAGCAGGAGCTCAATACTGCTGAAGGAGTTGGGGAATGTGTCCTGCAGAGATCACTTGCATGAAAATACAAAGGTGTGCATATGTAATGCCTTGTAAACAAAGCCTGATGGGAGCAGGCAAAGCGAGGAGTTTTTGTCTATTGTAAACAACATGTTGCTGTAAAGTCACAGTTTATGCTATCACCCAGTGTAAGAATTGCAGAGTCTCAACAATGCTTGAAGTTTTGTGGGGACACAGGGCAGTCATCACTACTTTGTAAGATACAGATTACAGAGGGCTCCCCCCTTCCCACAAAGCATTGTGTGAGTGAAAAGGTGGGAGGTATAGTGGTTGAACCAGGTGGCTGGAAGCTTTTTGCCTGTACAGCTATAAGACTGGTTTGATTAGTTCTCCTGCCACTGCTCACAGATAGACCTAAAGATGGGTCTATAGCTATTCTGTGAGAATCCACTTTGGTGGCTATTGAGGTGCTGTGGCTAGGCCCAGAACTGAATGCTGCTATGAGCTGGAATCACTGAGAACTGGAATCACAGGGTTTTGCTGCAGGCAAAACCCAAAAGACAGCAGTGGGCAACCAATGGACAGCTGGTAGGAGGAGCAGCAGACAGACGGATGGTGTGACCAGCAGATGGCTGGTAGGAGGAGCAGTGGGTGGCCAGCCATTGGGGCAGGTGGCAGGGGACAAGCGGGATGCTGAACCAGCATAAAGGGGGCATTGCCTAAGGTTCAATGAGGGAATGCATCAGGGTAATGTGTCAGGGTCTGCACAGACTGGACTGAGTTGTAAGTGGAGCATTTGAAAAGGGGGATACAAAGAAAGTTTGGGCGTGTGGATTGGCTGGTTACAGTATTGGACTGGTGAGCCTGAGAGGCAAAGGACACTGCTCAATCCATTTGAGCTGGGACAGTTACTTGAGGTTTGGTTATGAACTCTGGGTGTGGTATTTTCCCAAGTTTATGCCATTTGACTTTTCTGCCTCTTTCTTTAAAAGTTTCTTTCTACACTCCTTGCTTGCAAGTGGGGGAAGCATTACCTATCCAAGGCACCTGGGGGGGGGAGTGTGAATTTGCCAGGCTATTGGGTGAGGACTGGAGCCAGTTCTGTGTGAATTGGATGAAAAGGAACCTCTAGATATTGAACCCGGCCCTGGCTGCTGCCGACTCCTTCTGGCAGAAGGATTACACATGTCCACCTCTTTCCTTCAGCCCTGCTAAAATATCCTTCTAATTAGCATTTAAATGATCATATTATATATTATGTTGCTGAAGCAAAAATGTAACAATGTATACTGTACTTGTGAATACATATGTATTGTTTCCTTAGAATTATAAAGCGAAAACTGATGGAGGGTCCCAGAAAGGTTCAGGAAGAAGCTCTACAGCAAAGCACAGAGAGAGATCAAGTAGTTGTAGGAGTAATACTGTTCTCCTTATTCAAATTACATTCACTATTTAGTTTTACAGGAAACTGACTCATTCTCTGACAGTTCATCATTACTAGATGATATGATGTCATGAATTACATTCATTTTGAACTAGCAAAAATGAATGGACAAAAGACAGTTGTTCACACTTCTGCATATAATGCAAGGTGTATTTCACCAGCTCTAGAACCACAGCACAACATAGATCAGCATTTATCTACTGCTTAGCTTCACGGAGGCTACATCTACACTTCCCCCCTTCTTCAAAGGGGGCATGGTAATCAGGGTGATGGGAGGTTGCTAATGAAGTGCTGTGATGCATACACAGCACTTCATTAGGCAAATTCTCCCCTGAGGCAACTTCAAAGTGTCAGACTTGGAAGTGCTGGCGTGCTGTGTAGCTGAGGGCACTTCAAAGTGCCCACACTACTTCAAACTGACTTTACTGCCCAAAATTTTGAAGTGGAAAGGCACTTCGAAGTAGCACCGGCACTTCAAAGTACCTGCAGCTACATACATGCTGGCCCCTTGAAGTTTGACATTCCAAAGTTGCTGCGGAGGAGAATTTGCCTAATGCAGTGCTGCATATACATTACAGCACTTTATTAGTAATCTTTCATCACCCTGATTACCATGCTTCTTTGAAGAAGGGGGCAAATGTGGACATAGCCTGAAAGACAAGGAAGAATAAGTAGTAACCCATCCTCAGTAACTTCAGTGCCCACAAAAGAATGAAAATATATATATATATGAATAGGCTTGCTTGTAACAGAGTGCAGATGGCAGGGACACGTGAAGAAATCTTTATGAAAGTATTACCTCAGATAAAATCTGCAGTTCACTTATTTTTAGGCGCTGTAGTAATAAATAGTAAGAGACAATCCAGGCCCCTAAGACTGGAGTAGGAAATAAGCATCCCATGAGCCAGATGTAGTTCACCCTGGTTAGGCCCTGGTCAACCACTAGATGCTTTATTTACCAGTGTATCTGCAGGTACAGATGCTCACAGATCCTATTAGCCATGGTTTGACATTGCTGACCATTGTGAGCTGTGGGAAGTGGCATGGGCGGGGCCACCACTTCCTGCAGTTCCCATTACTTCCTGGCATGAACAAGTAGATCAGTATCACAGGGAGCAAGAAAGAAAAACAAAACAAAACGCTGTGGTCAGAACACAGTGGAGAATGCTACTGTGAAAGGAATTTTGCATACCTTTCAAACCTCAGCATATCAAGTGACCTACCTCGAGAGGAGGACATTAAACTAGCTTCAAACTGGCCATGTAACAAAAGCCTGTAGTTAAGCATAAAAAGGTGACTTTAACAGCAGGTAAGCTATCGAGGCATGGGGTGTACATGGAAAATTAAACTAGGGTCATAGGAGCAACAAGACGGTAATCAGTGTGGGAATTTGCTCAACATCTTAGATATTTATAGACAAATACAAGGAACACAGGGAATACACATGAAGTGGAATTATGCGTACAGAAGCTAAATTATGACTTAGTTGGCATCACAGTGACATGGTAGGATAAGTTTCATGACTGGAATATTGGCATAGAGGAGTAGCTTGTTCATGAAGGGTAAAAAGGGAGGACATATAGCATTAGGTACTAGAAATTTAAACCCTTGTTCTGAGATTCAGAAGGAGATAATAGACCAGGTGAAAGTCTCTGGTTAAAGATCAAATGGGTGAAATCATGGCTGGAGTCTGCTACAGATCAACAAATCATGCAGAAGAGGTGGTTAAAGCATATTCTAGAAAGAGTACATTTCCAAAACACGAGACTTGATAATAAAGGACTTTAACTACCCAGACATCTGTTAACAAAGTAATACAGCTAAACTCAAATTGTCCTGTAAGTTCTTGGAATGTATTGGGGGGGAAATTTTGTTTCAGAAAGTGTAGGAAGTAATCAAAGCAACAGCTATTTTAGAGCTGATTCTAAGCACAAGGGACCAATTCATAGCAAATCTGAGAGTGGAAGGCAATTTGGGTGAAAGTGAACATGAAGTGATATATTTCATTATTCCAGGGATAGAAAGGAGCAAGGGCACCAAAATAAGAACAAGCGACCTCAAAAAGGAGTCTTCAATAAACTTAGAGACCTGATAGTTAAGGTCACATTTGAAGGGATAAAGGAGATCATGAGACCTAACACTTTCTCAAGGAGACATAGCACAAACTATCTTGATGGAAAGAAACAATACAAAGAATAGTGAGAAGACAACTTATCTGACCATATACTAAAGCATTTTAAGACCTAAAAAGCAAGAGGGAATCCTACAAAAAAAAAAGTGGACAAATTACTATGGAAAAGTACAAAAATAGCGTAGAAGAGACTAAGGCAGAAAATTAATTACAACTAGCAAGAGATATAAACAGCAATAAAAATATATTCTTCAAATCCATCAGGAACAACTTGGTGCTCATTAGGACTCAGCTGGAGTATTGTGTCCAGTTCTGGGCATCACATTTCAAGAAAGATGTGGAGAAAATGGAGACGGTCCAGAGAAGAGCAACAAAAATGATTAAAGGTCTGTAGAACATGAGCTATGAGGAAAGACTGAAAGAACTGGTCTTCTTTAGTTTAGAAAAAGGAAGACTTAGAGGGTGCATGATAGTGTTTTTTTTTTAAGTACCTTAAAGTGGGTTACAAAGAGGAGGGAGAAAAAGTGTTCTCCTTGGCCTCTAAGGATAGGACAAGGAGCAATGTGTTTAAACTGCAGCAAGGGAAGTTTAGATTAGACATTAGGAGAAACTTCCTAACTGTCAGGGGGGTTAAACACTGCAATAAGTTACCTAGGGAGGTTGTGGAATCTCCATGTCTGGAGATATTTAAAAAGTAGGTTAGATAGACACCTATCGAGGATGGTCTAGATGGTGTTTGGTCCTGCCCAAGAGGGCAGGGAACTGGACTCAACGACCTCTTGAGGTCCTTTCCAGTTCTAAGCTGCGTCTACACGTGCACGCTACTTCGAAGTAGCGGCAGTAACTTCGAAATAGCGCCCGTCACGTCTACACGTGTTGGGCGCTATTTCGAAGTTGAAATCGACGTTAGGCGGCGAGACGTCGAAGTCGCTAACCCCATGAGGGGATGGGAATAGCGCCCTACTTCGACGTTCAACATCGAAGTAGGGACGTGTAGACGATCCGCGTCCCGCAACATCGAAATAGAGGGGTCCTCCATGGCGGCCATCAGCTGGGGGGTTGAGAGATACTCTCTCTCCAGCCCTTGCGGGGCTCTGTGGTCACCATGGGCAGCAGCCCTTAGCCCAGGGCTTCTGGCTGCTGCTGCTGCAGCTGGGGGTCCGTGCTGCATATACAGGGTCTGCAACTAGTTGTTGGCTCTGTGTATCTTGCACTGTTTAATGAAAGTGTGTCTGGGAGGGGCCCTTTAAGGGAGCGACTTGCTGTTGAGTCCGCCCCGTGACCCTGTCTGCAGCTGTGCATGGCTCCCTTATTTCGATGTGTGCTACTTTGGCGTGTAGACGTTCCCTCGCTGTGCCTATTTCGATGTTGGGCTGAGCAACGTCGAAGTTGAACATCGACGTTGCCAGCCCTGGAGGACGTGTAGACGTTATTCATCGAAATAGTCTATTTCGATGTCGCAACATCGAAATAAGCTATTTCGAAGTTGGGTGCACGTGTAGACGTAGCCCTAGTGTTCTATGACTCTATGATTCTATGAAGTAAAGTATAAGTCCTCTGTTTAGCAGAATAGGAGAACTGATAGAACTTTTATTCCAAAAAGTTGAAAAAGCCACCAGGGGAGAAACTGTTCTGGATTTGATTTTAACAAATAAGGAGGATTTGGTCAAGAATTTGAATGTGGGAGGCTGCTTGGGTGAAAGTGATCATGAAATCATAGAATTCACAATTCTAAGGACTGGTAGGAGGGAAAACAGCAAAATAGAGATGATGGATTTCAGGAAGGCAGATTTTGGTAAACTCAGAGAGCTGGTAGGTAAGATCCCATGGGAGGAAAAACTGAGGGGAAAAACAACTGAGGAGACTTGACAGTTTTTCAAAGAGACATTATTAAGGGCCCAAAAACAAGCTATTCTCTGTGTAGGAAAGATAGTAAATATGGGCAAAGACCGCCTTGGCTTAACAAGGAGATCCTGCATGATCTCAAACTAAAAAAGGAATCCTATAAAAAATGGAAACTAGGACAAATTACAAAGAATGAACATAGGCAACTAACACAGGAATGCAGGAGTAAAATTAGAAAAGCTAAGGCACAAAATGAGCTCCAACTAGCTACAGGCATAAAGGGTAACAAGAAGGCCTTTTACAAATATATTAGAAACAAGAGGAAGACCAAGGACAGGGTAGGGCCATTGCTCAGTGAGGAGGGAGAAACAGTAACGGGGAACTTGGAAATGGCAGAGATGCTTAATGACTTCTTTGTTTCGGTCTTCACAGAGAAGTCTGAAGGAATGCCTGACATAGTGAATGCTGGTGGAAAAGAGGTAGTGTTAGTTTTTGAAATAAAAAAAGAACAAGTTAAAAACCATTTGGAAAAATTAGATGTCTGCAAGTCACCAGGGCCTGATGAAATGCATCCTAGAATCCTCAAGGAGCTGATAGAAGAGGTAGCTGAGCCATTAGCTCTCATTTTTGGAAAGTCATGGGAGACAGGAGAGATTCCAGAAGACTGGAAGAGGGCAAATATAGTGCTCATCTACAAAAAGGGGAACAAGAACAACCCAGGAAATTACAGGCCAGTCAGCTTAACTTCTGTGCCAGGAAAGGTAACGGAGCAGGTAGTTAAGGAAGTCATCTGCAAGCACTTGGACGGTAGTAAAGTGATAGGGAACAGCCAGCATGGTTTTGTAAAAAACAAATCATGTCAAACCAACCTGATAGCTTTTTTTGACACAATAACGAGACTCGTAGATAAGGGAGAAGCAGTGGATGTGGTATACCTAGACTTTAGTAAAGCATTTGATACGGTCTCGCATAATATTCTTATCGACAAACTAGGCAAGTCCAACTTAAATGGGGCTGCAATAAGGTGGGTGCATAACTGGCTGGCTAATCGTACCCAGAGAGTAGTTGTTAATGGTGCTCAATCCTGCTGGAAAAGCATAACAAGTGGGGTTCCGCAGGGGTCTGTTTTGGGACCAGTTCTGTTCAATATCTTCATTAATGATTTGGATATTGGCATAGAAAGTACGCTTATTAAGTTTGCAGATGATACCAAGCTGGGAGGGGTTGCAACTACCTTGGAGGATAGGGTCATAATTCAAAATGATCTAGATAAATTGGAGAAATGGTCTGAAGTAAACAGGATGTAGTTTAATAAAGATAAATGTAAGGTGTTGCACTTGGGAAGGAATAATCTGTTTCACACGTACAGAATGGGAAAAGACTGTCTAGGAAGGAGTACAGCAGAAAGGGATCTAGGGGTTCTAGTAGATCACAAGTTAAATATGAGTCAACAGTGTGATGCTGTTGCAAAAAAAACAAACATGATTCTGGGATGCATTAGCAGGTGTGTTGTGAACAAGACACGAGAAATCATTCTTCCGCTCTACTCTGCTCTGGTTAAGCCTCAGCTGGAATATTGTGTCCAGTTCCGGGCACCCCAATTCAAAAAAGATGTGGAGAAATTAGAGACGGTCCAGAGAAGAGCAACTAGAATGATAAAAGGTCTGGAGAACATGACTTATGAAGAAAGGCTGAAAGAATTGGGCTTGTTTAGCTTGGAAAAGAGAAGACTGAGGGGGGACATGATAGCGGTTTTCAGATATCTTAAAGGGTGTCATAAGGAGGAGGGAGAAAACTTGTTCTTCTTGGCCTCTGAGGAGAGAACAAGAGGCAATGGACTTAAGCTGCAGCAAGGGAAGTTTAGGTTGGACATTAGGAAAAAGTTCCTAACTGTCAGGGTGGTCAAGTACTGGAATAAGTTGCCAAGGGAGGTTGTGGAATCTCCCTCGCTGGAGATATTTAAGAACAGATTAGATAGATGTCTATCAGGGATGGTGTAGATAATGGTCGGTCCTGCCGTCGGGGCAGGGGACTGGACTCGATGGCCTCTCGAGGCCCCTTCTGGTCCTAGTGTTCTATGATTCTATGATTCTATAGCTGATGGCATCAAGAAGGCTAATGTATGTAAATGTGTATTTTTCTGTAGCGTCCACTAAAAAGTTAATGGTGACCAGATATTCAAAACAACTAACATTACTAACAAGAAGGAAGGAATGTTACCCCAGAGAGGGAAAGAACAGGTTAAAGAATATTTAAACAAATTAGATGTATTGAAGATGGGAAGGCCTGGTGAAATTCAGCCTAAGGTACTGAAGCAATCTCAGAACAGTAATCTTGGAGAACTCGGGGAGAATGGATGAGGTCCCAGAGGACTAGAGAAGGGCTAACATGATTCCTGTCTTTAAAAGGGAAGATAAAGAGAATTACTGAGCTGCCAGTCAAACTTTGATATCTACAAAGATACTAGAACAAACTAATAACGGTCAGTTTTTAAGCGCCTGGAGGATAACAGGATTATAAGCAATAGCCAGCATGGATTTCCCAAAACAAATTATGTCAATTCAATATAATTTCCTTCTTTGATATGGTTACAAGCCCAGTAGATAAGGAGGAAGCAGTAGATATGATATATCTTAATTTTAGCAAGGTGTTTGCAACAGTACCACCTACAAGTCACCTGACCAAACTAGGGAAATGTGGTCTAAAAAAATTTCTAAATTGGGTGCACAACTCTTTCAAAGACTGTATTCAATATGTAGTTATTGATGGGTCACTGTCAAACTGGGAGGATACATCTAGTAGGATCTTGCAAAAAGCAGGTACTATTCAACATTTCTGTTAATAACTTGCATAGTAAAGTGGAGACCACGTTTATAAAACTGTGAATGAGATGAATCTGGGAGGAGGGGCAAGCACTTTGAAGAACAGGAGTAGAATTGAAAACAAACTTGACAAATTGAAAAACTGGTCTGAAATCAACAATATGAAAATCAGTAAAGACCGGTGCATAATACTACACTTAGGAAGAAACAAAAATCACATGCACAACTACAAAATAGGGAATAACTAGCTAGTTGGTAGCTCGGCTGAAAAGGATCTGTACATTATAATTTATCACAAGATGAATATGAGTTAGTGTGACTCAGTTGTGAAAAGGGTTTATATCAATCTGAGGTGTATTAAAATTGAATGTTTTATATCAAATATGGAAAGTAATTGTTCTGCTCTACTTGGCACTGGTGAGGTTTCAGATTGAGAACTGTATCCAACTCTGGGCACCAAACTTTATGAAAGTTGTAGACAAACTACAGAGAGTCCAGAAGAAAACAACCAAAATTGTAAAAGGTTTATAAAACTTGACCTCTGATGAAAGGTTAAAGAAACTGTGTTTAGTCTTAAGAATAGAAGACAGGAGGGACTAACTAACAGGTAATTTGTTAAGTGTTGTTACAGTGAGGACAGTGATCAATTGTTCTCCACACCAATGTGAGAGAATTCATAACAAGCTTAATCTTCAATAAGGAAGATTTAGACTATATATTAAGAAAAAAACTTACTAACTGTAAGCATAGTTAAAATATAGCTAATAGGCTTCTAAGGGAGATTGTGGAATCGACATCACTGGAGGATTTTAAGAAAACATCTGTCAAGGATGGTCCAGGTTTATTTGGTCCTTTCTCAGATACTGGAGGTCCTTTCTCTCCTTATATTTCTATGATTCTTTGGCACATAAGATATTAAAATGTGTAACAAACATCCAAAAATGAAATCTCTGTGTTTTGGTTATGGTCCATCACTAGAAGACAGATTATAATAGCTTTTTAATTAATGCTCCTGATTAAAAACCTCTTCACCCTGTGTAAAGTTTTAAATAAGAACAGCCATACTGGGTCAGACCAAAGGCTCATCTAGCCCAGTATCGTGTCTGCCAACAGTGGCCAGTGTCAGGTGCCCCAGAGGGATTGAACTAACAAGGTAACAATCTCTGTCCTATCATCCATCTCCAGCTTCTGACAATCACAGGTGATAGATGCCATTCCTTTAGCCATCCAGGCTAACAGATAACCTGGATAACCTAACCACTCTGAATTTATCTAGCTCTTTACAATACCCTGTTATAGTCCTAGCCTTCACAACCTCCTCTGACAAGGAGTTCCACAGGTTGACTGTGTGCTGGGTGAAGGAGAATTTCCTTTTATTTGTTTTAAACCTGCTGCCCATTAATTTCATTTGGTGTCCCCTAGTTCTTATTTTATCAGAACAAATAAATAATTATTCCTTGTACACTTTCTCCCTACCACTCATAATTTTATATGCCTCTATCATAGTCCCCCTTAGTCTCCTCTTTTCTAAGCTGAAAAGTCTGGTCTCTTTACTTTCTCTTCACATGGGACCCGTTCCAAACCCCTAATCATTTTAGTTGCCATTTTCTGAACTTTTTCTAATGCCAATATATCTTTTTTGAGATGAGGTGACCACATCTGTATGCAGTACTCAAGATGTGGGCGTACCATGATTTTACATAAGGGCAATAAAATATTCTCCATCTTATTCTCTATCCCTTTTTCATGATTCCTAACATCCTGTTTGCTTTTTTGACTGTCACTGCACACTGCATGGATGTTTTCACAGAACTGTCCATGATGATTCCAAAATCTCTTTCCTGATTAGTTGTAGCTAAATTAACCCCCATCATATTGTATGTATAGTTGGGGTTATTTTTTCCAGTGTGCATTGCTTTACATTTATCCACATTAAAATTCATTTGCCATTTTGTTGCCCAGTCACTCAGTTTTGTGAGATCCTTTCGAAGTTCTTGACAGTCCGCTTTGCTCTTAAATATCTTGAGCAGTTTAGTATCTTCTGCAAACTTTGCCATCTCACAGTTTACCCCTTTCTGTAGATCATTTATGAATAAGTTGAATAGGATTTTTTTTTTTTGCTATCAGTTCTGTATACTACTTTTTGGCTTTTCTTATTACATTTTTACACTTTGTCATTGTTTATTATCCTTTCTATTTTCCTCACTCACATACTACGGTGACTCATGCCATACAAGTTCATAGATATATGTGGATGTGACAGATTACAGTACAGCTTTGGTTTCCCACATTTCCCTATCACAATCTTTTGAAAATTTAGTGTGGTGTTGTGCCTTTGGGACTCACACTTTGTCCTTTTCCAGAAAAATGGTGCAAAGGTCTGTCTCTGTACAGAATCTCCTCTCCCCTATTCTGGTCTATCCACACTTCTAGTTATGTAAGGTCTCCCTGAAACCACACAGATGAGGAATGGGACTCCTGCTCCACATGGTATCAGCAGAACAACTACAAGAAGCAGATTCATGCTCAATAAATACCTGTATTAGAAAAGAAGAGGCAACATTAGTTCTGATATTTCCCCACGTTTTTACACTCCCTTTTCAAAACAGAACAAATTATATTATTGTATTTTTAAAATACTAGTTAATGACCTCAGCAAACTGCATTCTCAAAGAAAAGAACACTTGACATCTCAAGTCTGACACTGGAACTGGTACCAAGAAAGAGAACTCAGGAGACTGGGAGATGAGTAGTTGTATGCTGAAGTTAAATAAAACAGTTGTGTTTAAAAAGCCTCTCCCTGACTACAATTCATTTTGTAATATTATCTAGTGACATAATGTCATGTCAGAAGTAAACTGAGATGGCAACTGCTGCTAATTTAAGAAATAATCCTCCAGTAGACTTAGAGAAGGGAATGTTGAAAACTGGATCAGAAGGAAAGGCTGGTCATGTTGGTTTCTGCAGGACATGAAGCAGATAAATGACTGGTAAATCAAAAGGAACCACATTTACAAATCTGAAATGGGCAGAAAGGCACACCTTGCATGGGAATCTACTTAACAAATAAGCCCTGTTGATCATATTTGAACTGTTTAAGGCTTTATGCAGAACACCTAACCCAAAGAAAAGTTTTACATGAGAGGAAGTTGGGTCTCTTAGGTTTAAAAGATAAACAGTTAACTGTGCTGAAGCTCAGAAATTTATGTATTTTCTGATAGAAAGTGCAAGTTAAAGAATAGCATATCAACTGGGTTAAACATCAAAGAAACATAAACCAAAGTAATCTGATTCGATGACAATAGGAGACTAGCACAAGGAAATGGAACTTCAGGGGAACAATTAAAATATGAAGTAATACCTGCCTGGAAACACACAAAGAGATGAAAGGGCAGGCAAATATAGAGATGAGGCACAGGGAAACAAACTGGACTTGGAAGGATAAATTAGAAGTTGCTCTGTGTTTTTTTTATTTTATATTTGCACAGCATGTGGAATAATGGGCTGTTGTTCTATTGGACTTCTGGGCACTACTGTAATACAAATAACAAATAATAAGCTGGGGAAAAGATAGAAGCGGTGGACAAAGTGTAACACCTAGATATGAGAGAGAAAAAGACAGCTGCATAGGGCTGGTAAAATAGAAGAAACTTATGGGTGAAATATTTTCTAAATGTGGGGAAGAATATATGATAAATGAGATTTTTCTGCAGCAGGCCATGACAGAGATCACAGTCTTAGACAGAAACACAAAAGAAGGGTCAAGTTAACCAAAGATAACACTATTTCAAAATGCAGATGTATTTAGATGTGTTCTTTCCAGTGCAAAGAAATAATACTAACCAGTAAAGGCTCTAGCAACCTTAGCTTCCTAAACTTAAAACTCCAAAAAGTACAGTTATCACTAAAACAAACAATATAAACAGTACAGGTCTTGCATCTGCTTGGCCCAGGTCCTGGTTTCTAGCCAACTTTTCACTGTTTCCATGATTGCAAGTAGGAAAATATTGGACACCCTAGATGAAGAGTGGGTGGGAAAGAGAAGCAAACATTTAGGTTATGTTTAAACTTCAGGCTTTTGTCGGAGCCCAGAAGTCTGTCAATAGGAGACTGCCACATCAGGAGATGTCTGAAAATAGTCTTAATATACTTGGTGCAATGAGGAAGAAGGGATGTCTCAGCAGAGGGGGTTTTACTGACATTTGACCTCAGATGCATGGGCCAAATGTCAGACAAGCCTCTCCCAACAAAACTGTTGTGCAATTTGCGTATTTTTTGTCAACAGTTCCTGGCAATCTAGGCATAACCTATGAGTGTGAAAAGTAGCAGGTGGAAGGAAAAAGCAGAATGATCTGTGAGGGGCTGTTTGAGACAGAGAGAGACAACGGGCATGCATGAAATGGGAGAAGGGGAGTGAGTAGGGGGTGAGTTTCAAAAATTTGCACTGTACAGAGAAAAGAAAGACCTGTGAAGCCAGAGGAAGGCTGCACCTACATGATAAGATAAATTCAAATTTAATTCTGTTAGCTCAATTTTACCATGTGACTGTCTTCATTGTAAAGACCATTCTCTTGATTTTGGGTGCACTAGTCTTGAGATTACAAAATCGCAGTCAAGCTCAAATTCAGAAGTTCAATTAAATGTAAGTGTGGAAGCACCACATCTTATAATCAAATTTATTAACCTCCAGAGGTGTCCTGTATGTAACCCACTGCTACTCTCCAGTAACAAGAAGAGCCTGAATTTCCAAGTGGGAGCAGGGAGCCTTTAGCTGTGGGCTCATGTTAGTTTATGACAGCCTGAGAAAGGCTTCTTTCTCTCTAGGCTGTTAGTAGGGTGCATGCATCTATGCATCCAAATAGCCCCTGCAGGGAGTTCATGGCTCTGTCTGTAGACTTGCTATTTTTTTTTGCACTTCTTGGCGCCAGCCCCTGACCCACCATACCGTATGTCAAGAAGGCTGTGCTGGGGGTTGTGCTTGCATAACACACCAAGAAACTTCTCAGCAGTTTACATTTGTGTGCAAACCCCCTTCCCTTCCCCACAGGCACCACGCAGTCTGGGTCTTTCCCAAACTCAGGCACATCACATGGGTAGCCCCCCAACCCAACCCAGTAAAAGGATGTGTCTGCCCTTCAGTGCAGGCAATGCTGCCAGCCATGCGGGAAAGAGAGGGCTTTGAGTGGTAGGTGTATGTAACTGTGTGAGGGGGCTTTCTGGGGGTGTGTGGGTAGAACTGGTCAGAAGAGACATCAACATCACTGAGAAAGGAAGGAAGCAATGCTACAGAGGAATTCCACCTTGCTCTGTTCAGAGAAGGCTGGCTGGGAAGTTCTTTTTTCTCTGGACTAAAGACTATCACTAGACTTGGCAGAATTTCGTTTTTGTATTTTATATATATGATTTTGTCATATAATATCAATGCCTATTTTAAAGCTCTCTTATTTTTATTGATTGAAATTTGGATAATTGTGCAAAGTAATGGGTTTTATAACTTTTTTCTTTCTCATGTATATCAATTTTCAGTGATGGAATCAAACAATAAGGCAATCAGACAATAATTCTTTAATTACAGTAGATATTGCAGTTCAAACAGTAAAATCTTTAGAACTGTGAAAACACAAATTATCTACATCACTTACCAAAAAAAATATAAAAGTAAATATCTTTAAATCAAACCCTAATTAGCTTTCAAGAGACATTTTTCTTGCTTGGTCTATCTGTAAGGTTTGATTATTATTGATGGAAATATTTTTTCATTGGTAAGTGTGCATACAGTGAATGTAATATTTACCAACATTTATTGATAAAATCTAATCTTTCCAAACCTATTTATCCCCTAAATGATTCCTATGTTTTGACGATTTAAGACATCCCTTCCAGGCAGAGACAGAAACATACATACTAACCAGCTAGAGCATTTTCACTGTGAAATTAATACAAAGGAGACATAGTGTTACTTATTTTATTTTATCACTTATTTTTTAAAATTTAAAGCTTCTTACTAGCCTATTTCTCATATATTAGTCATCTTTGAATAAGCAAAGGACATGTGTCCTTGTACTTTGACTTTCTTTTATGATATAAAATTCAAAATAATTTTGTCTTTTTCAGCTGAGCAAGCAATTTTTTAAATTTACTGACTTTAACTAATTTGTGAGTTCAAAACAATGAAGGATACAGATTAATTTCTGTTATGGCGAAAAATCTGTGAAAGTTTCAAAAACTGGTTTCAGAGGTTTAGTCTCTGTCATTTAAAATTGTACCATGATAAAAATCTGACCTACAAGTCGTTGGCACAGATTTATCTTATTTATTATTTCTTAAATATTATTAATCTTTTAATAGAGGCAAAAATATCAAAGCAGGGGTTTTTGCATTTTTAATAGCCTTGAAAACATATCTGATGTTTGTCAACTTGCTTTTTGCAAGGAAAACTGTTTAGTCTAGATGGCTTCATATTCTGAAATACAATTATTTCATACATGTGGTTGGTTGCAGCACCAGTGTCACATGCATTATGGCTGCATCTACCCAGGCAGCCTCTGTCAACAGAAGTCATTGTCGACCGAGAAATCTCGTTAGTACGTCTGTCAACAGATTGCAGCTACACAAACAAGCAGATCGAAAGAGCAGTCTGATCTGTCGACAGAGAGCAGCCACACTGCCCTGCCCTCTCTCAACAGAATGGCTGATTGGAAGGTCTGCAAAGAGGGCTGCCTGGGGGACTGGAAGCCCTCTCTGTCGACAAAAACATCTATACAGGCACTAAGTTGAGAAAACAATGTTGATAGAGGCACTGTTCCTGATCGGGAACAGGAACAGCGCTGCTGACTGAACAGCTGAGTTTTGTCGACAAACGTTCGACAGAGTGCTTTAGCCGTGTAGACACTTGATGAGTTTTGACAACAAAAGGACTGGTCTGTTAACAGAAGCCACCCATGTAGATACAGCCTATGTCTTTGAACTTCAGGGAGAAGGAGTGAGATGGCTGCTGTGCTCATTGTACAGTAGGCGTTGCTGGCTGATGCCCAGCATGGCAGTGCCTACTGGTGGGCTTGCATCTTTACCCTTCTTAGCGATTAGGGCTAATGATCAAATTAGCCCTATTCAGAAAGAGACGTTCTATTTGGACCTCTCGCCTCCTTTGAGTGCCTCTGTCTTGTCGAATATGTGTGTCTGTGCTGCCTTGGACTTCTGTCTTTTTGACTACTCAGCCCTTTGGCTGAATCACACCCCTTTCAGGGTGCACACTTCACAGAGGCCCATCTCAGTACCTTCTGTAGTGTCCCTCTGCTTCCATCTCTCAGTGGGTTTTCCCCACTTGGAGAGAGTGGTGCCTCCAGAGCTTTCTTTCCTGGAATTGGCTCCTTGCCTCTAGCTCAGGGCTTCCTCTCAGTTCCTCTGTTCCACCATCTGTGCAAATGGTGTCTCCAGGGCTTCCCCTGCTGGAGGCAGTGTTTGGGTCATCTCAAGGCCCTTCTAGCCCCAGCCCTCTAACTAGGTCACTCGCCTCCAGTTCCTCCCATCCAGTTCCTCACAGGATGCCAAAATCCAAGTGACGTCCTCCCAGTTACTAATGGAGGCTTGTGGGGCCCAGCCTCACCCTTTACTCTGGGTCCCACCCCAGGGACCCAATAGATAGCAGCTAACTGCTAAGTCCATTTTACAGCTGCTGATTCCCTGGGGCACTACACCATGGGCCTGCAGTGGTCTCAAGCCTCCAATAAGGGGCTTCAGGGCCCAGTTCACCTCATCACAGGACCATTCTTAAAAAAAAAAAAAAAAAAAAAGGTTATCCTATATTACAGGTATGACTCAAGCTGGCCAAAACAAATACATGTACAATTAAATGAAATAGCTTATTATAAATCTCTGGCGTTGCTAAAGAACTCAACACTTACCTACTGATGCCACACTGGAGTAATAGAAATGGAATGAATTTAATAGTGCTAAACACAAGGTCCTGCAATTAGGGACTGACAACAATGTTTTTTCCCAAAAAACATCCCTTTATCATTTGGAAGTGACACAATAGGAGAAACCTAGTATACTGGTTGATCATAGGATGATTCTGAGTCACCAATGTGATGCAGCCATGAAAAATACAGCCCTAGGATGCCTCAGGCGAGGTATTTACAACTGGGACAGGCGCATGTTATAACCATTAGATAAGGCACTGGAGAGACTTCATCTGGAATTCTATGTGCAATCCTGACTCCTGTGTTTCAGAAAGATGACCTGAAACAGGAACATGTTCAAAGAAGGGCTATCAGGATGAACTGAGAAATGAAAAGCTTGAAAAAGCCCTACTCCTAAAGAGAACAGACTACGAGATCTTCACTGGTTTAGCCTAACAAAGTAAAGGCTAAGGGGAGATATGTTCACTTTCTTTAAATGCATCAGATGGATTAACACTAGGGAGAAAGAGGACTGACTTAAGTGAACCACCAATGTAGACACAAGAACAAATCGATACACACCAGCCATCAACCAGTTTAGTCTTGAAATTAGTTGAAGGTTCCTAACCATCAGAGGAGTCAAGTTCTGGAACAGTTCTCCAAGGGGAACAGTGACTGCAAAAAATTAATTGATTTCAAGACTGAGCATGTTAAGTTCACACAGAGAATGGTTTTGATGGAATGGCTGACAATGGCATGTAGCCAATCTGCACCTGCTAGCAGTAAATATCTCAAACAAGTGGTAATGGGACACAACAGAATGGGAAGGCTCTGATTTACTAGAGAATTCTTTCCCCCATGTCTGGCTAGTGGGTCTAGCCCACATACTCTGGATCTAACTGGTCACCATATTTACATGAGGAAGGAACTTTCCACCATGCAAAACTGGGAGAGACCCTGTGGAGTGCATTCATCTTCCTCTGCAGCATGGGGGCATAAGTTACTTGCAGGATTAAACTAGTGTAAACATGGATTCCCTGGAACTTGAGGTTTTAAAAATATTATTTGAGGACTTCTGTAACTCAGCCAACAGTTGCGGGTGTGTTATAGGAAGGGTAGGGTAAGGTTCTGTGGCCTGCAATGTGCAGAAGGTCAGATTAGATGGTTATTATGTCCCTTCTAATCTTTAAGTCTATGAATCTATGAATAGTAATATATGTATGTATTAAGACGTGTCCATCTGTGCATAGTTCAGTAATTTGAATTATTCAGCAATATGTCCCTGATAAACGGTTAAAAGTTGAGTAATCATTTCTCCACCAATATCAGCATATGTGGCACTGTATGCTTGTAGTTCAGTGGCAAACATGTTCTTTCTCTAAGGGTGTGTCTACTCTAGCAAGTACATTTGAAATCCAGATCGAAAGAGCGAGTTCTTTCGAAAGAACCTGTGGAGCATCCACACACATGGCACTCTTTTGAACTTAACTTTGAAAGAACGCCCCCGTTCTTTCGAAGTAGGTCCTCCCTTCCCGGGACGGGAAGAGTGCCCTCCCTCAAAAGATTGTTTCGAAAAACCACAAGTGTAGACGCTCCACAACCCACTCTTTCAAAAGAGCGGGTCCTCCATGGCTGTGATCAGCTGGCAGGCGGCGGCGGCGCTCCCAGGACAAGCAGAGTTCTATGGCTTCAGCGTCGGGCTGCATTCCAGGACATAGACTCCCAGAAGCCCTCAGGCAGGAAGCTGAGCTCATGCAGGCAGCAGGGAGCACAGGCTGCTGCACAGCCGCTCCCTGCCACTACGCTCCATCCAGCCCTGAGCCCCCCTTGGCACCATGGCCAGCACCCCCGACCCCCGCCCACCCTAGAGACCCCCCCCAAAGAAACAGGGGAGCCCTCCCAGGAGGGGAGCCAGCCCCCCCCCAAGTGCCAGGCCCCCTTCTGGACTGATGCCGAGGTGCGGGACCTCCTTGCCCTCTGGGCAGATGAAGACATCCTGCACCAGACAGGCCTCACTGGCCAGGGTCATCCTACCTGGACCCCAGACCAGGTGAGGTCTAAGGTGAAGGAGCTGTGCCAGGGATATTGTAGGGCCCGGGACACAGATGAGCAGTCAGGGGCAGCACCCACCAGCTGCCCCTACTATGAAGACCTGGACCACCTCCATGGGCCCAAGGAGGCAGGACCCCCGGGCATGCTGCTGGACACAATGGTCCTGGCCTCGGAGCAGGAGATGGGGACAGAGGAGGACCGTCCTGGACCCATACCCAGCACCAGGTCCCCACAGAGGGTGGACACCACCACCCACGACGAGGGCTCAAGCGAGGGCTCCCTCATGATCGACATCCCATCCACGCCATCCAGCCAGGGCCCATCAGTCCGTACCTTGCCTGACCTCCTGGAGGGACTCACAGTTAGATGACCCGAACACTAACCACCCCAGGACTGAGAAGGGTGCATCCAGTCTCACCCAGGGTTGCCTCAGCACACCCACATGGCCACCACCCTGGGGCCTGTGGACTCTAGACAGCCACATTTCCTGGGCCTGGATGGGGGACAGACATGTGGCGCTCAGCACCACGTGGGCGGGACAGCACCACAGACCGGTGACTGTGAAGAGACCGGCGGGTTAACGTGGGCAGCCTGTGCCCTTGGCACCCACACAGGGAACCCTGAGACATGGGTATCACAGGCCACCCAGTCGGGGGGGCTCAAGTTTCAGTTCTTGGGACTCATGGCCTCCCCGCCAGCTCTCCCCTTTTGTCTCCACAGCTCCTGTAGCCAGCGACCAGACCAGCCCCACCACCAAGGGTGAGACAGTTCTACCCAGACCCTGAGCTGTCCCTGTGTGGGCCCACCGCTGAGCTATCCACTGGCGCCACCTGAGTGAAGAGGAGGAGACAGGGGAGGCTGCCCACACCACACCACTGCGGGACCTTTCCAGTGTGCTGCGGGAGTGGCTGGAGATGGATTGATGGGCTTGGGACTGGGTGGTGGCCAACATTGACACCCTGACCAAGGCTGTGGCCGGCCACCCGGCCCCAACTGCCACCCCATCACCAGCCACTCCCGCAGCCACCCCCCTCAGTCCCTTCACAGTCTTTCGAAACAGAGCTGTAGTGTAGATGCACCCTGAAAGTTTTACAAAAAGTCACAAGGTAAGAAAGCACTGAATTGTCCCAAAACAAAAAAGCAGTCAAGTAGCACTTTAAAGACTAACAAAAAAATTTTATTAGGTGAGCTTTCGTGGGACAGACCCATATAGCCAATACCATCTCACTGCCTCCACTAGTGGCTTTACATACACTATATATTACACAAGAGTAGAAACAAGATGCAGAGACTCATCAAAAAGTCCCTTTCAGTAGTGCTTCAACTATGGCCATCTGACATGCAGACATGTTTACCCACACTTAGCTCCCCAGTCTAACAATCTGACATCTGAATCATGCCCAGACAGGATCCAAGCACTGTTTTCCTATTCCAGACCTCAAAGTGAAGAGAGTGTCTCTGTTTTCGGCTCCAGGGCTCTCAGGCAGTAACCTAGTCTCCATCACTCTCCCTAGGCTTTCAGACTTTAGTGTCTCCAATAAACAAAGGAGCCTGGATATATTGCCTTAGCTGGGACATAAAAAGATCTCAACATTTTTGGCTAAGTTGCAGAAAGAAAAGGTTTTTATTTCTGAGGAGTTACTCGATTACCACCTTTGTTGTGCTTATTTTCTTTGGGGAAAGTTTTAACATACTCTCCAAGAAAGATATTATAAATTCAAAAACATTCATTCTTAGATGAACTGTGGGTATCAGCTAGGTGCTTATTCCATAGTCCAAGCCTTCCCCATCTGTTGCTTTCATGACCATTTGTTCTGTGACATTAAAACTCAGGTCCTCTGGCCTCATTCCAGTGCCCCAGGTGTTGAGAGATGCTTTCACTAGTTTCATCAATCAGAAAATTGGCCAAAAGTTTGTGAACCTATAGGATAATGTTCTCCCTTAGCAAATACAGAGATTTCTGGTGTTCTGAGTATATGGGACCACTTGCCACCAAATAGATCTCTGTCGCTCAAGGCCATGGCTGCACTAGCAGCCACCTTTCGGAAGGGGCATGGCATTGACCCACTTCGGCAGATGCTAATGAGGTGCTCCCATGAATATGCAGTGCCTCTTTAGCATAATGGCGGCCGCACGTGTTGCGAAAGTGCCGCTTTTGAAACTCATGCCACCCATGGAAACAGAGGCCTTTTGAAAGGACCCCCTGATTTTGAAAGCCCTTTCTTCTAAAAAACAAATAGGAAGAAGGAGCTTTAAAGTCAGGGGAGGAGGGTCCTTTCAAAAGGCCCCTGTCTACATGGGTGGTGTGCATTTGGAAAACAGCACTTCCAAAATGCGTGCAGCTGCCATTATGCTAATGAGGCACTGCATATTCATGGAAGCACCTCATTAGCATCTGCCGAAGTGGCTCATTACCATGCCCCTTCCGAAAGACAGGGGCCAGTGTAGCCATGGCCCAAGAGATTAATTCCTTCCACCATGAAATGCTTGTATGTAAACTGAGGTTGTGTATAGGCTATCTCCAGATAATAATCTCCATCATGTTTGTGGACCAGACATAGCCTGTGAAGGAACACCCTTCGTAATAAGATGACTTGTGATTTTTGGAAGTTTTTTTTCCCTCCAGAGGTTCCCTCTCCTTTTATGGCTGGCTTGTAGTGGTTGTAGCGACAGTTAGGTGCCCAGAAAGTATGGGTAGAATACTTGAAATGGTTGTTGGATCCAATGGTCTTGACATGTACTTTTTGTCCAATCAGATCCCTATCTACTGTTTTTCCCACCACACCTTCATATATGATTGTATATATGGATTAAATTCTAGGAGAAAAGCAATGAGTATTTTGCCTCCTCTTTTTTACTAAATTTTTATCTCTGGATTTCAGTAACCATGTCATCACCCTACACTAGGAACACAGTCAGTGGTTTGTGACTTCTGGATAAACCAGGTAATCCCTGTCTCATCTCAGCATAATCTTTGTTTCATGCAGGTGTTTATGAGGTACCTCTGGGTTTTCTGGGAATTCTTCTTTTCTTTGTCTTCTCAGTCATTTAATTTCTCAATCTGGGAATGTTCTGAGTCTGACAGGTTACTTTCTTCAAATAAATCTGTCCCAATGCTTTCTGTAGTTTGGGAAGATAACCAGTGGTGTTTTCTCTGGAAATCTACTGGAGTTAAAGCTGGATTTGCATGTTCCAAGACTGGAATTTGTTCAGGTATTTTATAGTTTGGGTGGGGGGGTTACAATTTTCCTCTCTCTGTTTTCCAGTGACAGTTATCAGACAAATGGTAGACTGATGCCATAGAAAGTGTATTCATTCTAAGTCATAAAGTGGAGCAAACCCTTTCTGTTTCTGCTGTTCCACAGAGGTAGAACTAGCATAGCATGTAATAGTAAGCCTCCAGTCCATACAGCAATTGGGAAAACAGACACATGACATACATGTTGTACTGTGCTTGCTGTACTATTAGATACTCATTGCAAGGTCAAGCCAAAATGAGGTTATATGGAGAATAAATCCCAGTTTATCTCAGAACTATTTTATTTTGCAACTTTAAAACCAAATTGTTGCAGTCCAGGCTCACCCAGTTTTGGGTTCATTCTCAGACAGTTAGTTTTAATGAATCAAAAGAGAACATAATATACTCCAATGCTATTTAAATAACCAGTTGCATTCATAATTGTCAAAGTTTGACTCAGACTCACAATTTATCAGACCACTCTGTTTTATTAGCAAAGCCGCTTTGCTAATACATTTAGAAGTGAGCCCCCCGAGTGGGGCTTGTGTCTCTTAATTTATACAGTTTTTTGGAGAACAAGTTACAGAGAAGTTACAGACAAAAGAAGAAAAAGATTTTAGTCACCACCCTTCGAGATCCCTGAGACCAGTCAGGTATCTTCAATTACCTGCCACCCTTAACAATCTCCTTTAACAGCTTCCAGTTAACTTAACTAATTGCCCTTCACACCTTCCATTCTGATGCCTGCTTCTTAGACGTGCTGGCTCCATCTTAATTGCTTCTCCATTCAAAAGCTAACTGTCCCTACGTGTGCTCCCTCAGACACTTTGTAACATGTTTTGGCATGTCCCTCTCATATACAATGTATCCAGCATGTCCCCTTATACAACGTTATACTTATACAATGTTATACTTCCACATTATGTTAAAAGCTATTGTGTAAAAGTACCTCTGCTTTTTATTTTCTATATATTGAAAGGTACATTTTCTACAGATTCAACATTAGCAGTTTGTATCAAATTAATATTGTTTATGTGCCATATGTGAGCATTCAAGCACTGCTTTAAATGCATAGAGTTTGCCACAAAAATGAGATTAGCAGTTTCAACACTGCAATATAGCTATATTATAAAATTATTACAGAAATCAATAAGGCTTTCATTTCCAGAACTAATCTGATGGTAAGATCTTATTTATAAAGTTATTAAACAAATGCATTATTCACATTTTGTAATGATTTTCTAGAAAAGGGACTTTTTTAATTATCATATGGAAGTGGTGTAATAAATGAGTGTAATTTTTATTAACAGAAGTTAATTTACATAAAACAAATGCTCATTGAATTATTGAGTATGATAATATCTACATGCCTAGTCCTGTTTGTCATATTTTGTGCCTTTTGGCGACATCAGAATTATAACAGTCTGATTTATGCACTAAATTTAATGCATAATATGACAACATACCGATAGGTATGCCTTATAATGTATAATTTAAACATGATTACTATATATTTCACCCATATTTTTGTGGCTTTACAATGGTTTCTCATGCATTCAGAAATCTCAATTGTAATGCAGGTTGCCAGATATGAATGTCTTTTTGAATTAATGAATATTTTCATAAAAATACTCTGACTATGAATGTTTTAAAAACCTTGTCATAACATTCACCAAACTTACACATGACAGCTAGCATGTGTTACTGCATTTTCATCTTAAATATTTGATGACTGCCTCTTTAAATCCAAGATTCATAACCCAAAGGGTTTCATTTTCTTACAGCACATGTAATTCAAGAGACATTTATTAGTATAGTCCTCATTTTATACATCAACAACGTTTTTTTCAGAAAATCACTAGTTGGAATTCCCCAGTTTTTCAGACTCTTTTATCCAAAGGTTTTAATTGTATGTTTTCTTTGACAATATTTGTATAGAAAACATTTTCCATGCTCCCTATGTCCCCACCTCTACCCCCACTGGAACAAAACGTGGAATTAGGCAATTTACAATAAAGGAGCGACTGAAAATATGAGAAGCAACAACAGCTAGAATCTCCCACACACTGGATTAAATGTCTGTAAACCTTTCCTGGTGCTTTTTAACCTATGGACGTACACAAGGAAACAGTGAAGTACACAATTATAATGTGTATGAATCTTCTATACACAGATGCTCATCTAATGCTGTTAAAATGATTGCTGATGCATAAGATGAAGATTTTGTATTCATTATCATCTGCATTTTAAAAATCCAGCACAAATAATATAATACAATGATAAAATGTTTAGTATTATTTGAGAAAGAAACCAAAAAACTATTGTTGGAGCAATATATTATTAATGTTAGAACTGAAGGTTGTCCACTGACAGGTCACTCTCACTTGACCTTGTATGCACAGAAAGGTAGTTCACCATGGTAACCTTGGTCTTGCGGCTTTCCATACAGTAAATCATTTCAGCCCTCTTCATGTAATTCTTTTATTGGCTGTGCAATTGAAATGTCATGCTTCACGAACAGAGAAGCTAGTAATTTCTTATGGGTGATTAAACCACCTCAGTAATGTATGAGTATGGATGGAACTGTGTGTATTAGTCTTAAGATGTTCTAAGATAAATTTATGGGAGAATACAGATTTTTTCCACATATGCATCCTCATAAATATCAGATATTGTTCTTTTTCAAGTCCACTTCATTAGTAACAATCAAAATGATCTAGCTATTTGGAGCAAATAAATATGTAACATTGTTTTTAAAATTAATGGCTAACTTTTGATTCTCCTGAGAAATCCTGATAGTAAAGCAAATTTTAAAAGGCCAGTTTAGGCCCAAAGCAGAAATTGACATTTTTACTTTAATTATATTAAAAACTAAAGGTAAGGCTTTGCAGAAAATAATCAGACAGTGTATTTGGGGAGGATGAATGGGAGATGAACCCTTTGGGGTTTTGATGGAGTTGGGTTGTGGTGGGGGGGGGGTACTGTTACCCCATTTTAGTATTTGAATTCAATAGGAAAAGTGCTCTAAAGTTGCATGAGCCTCTGCTATGAAACTATGGGAGAAGATTATCGAAAATATCTGTATGGAACAGCTGCAATTTAGAAGGACTTATGGCAGGAAGGGGTATATTTGATGCCTTATTTGCTTTATAAAGCCTGGTGAAGTAGCTCAGGGAAAAGGGAATGCTGCTAGGCAGGATCTTCATGGACTTTGAGATGACATACAATGATGTGCTAAGAGAATTAGTTTAATGGAGTTTGCTACAGAGAGGTGCGACAGAAGGATATGTCCATTTTATGCATGATATTTTTAATGGAGTGATTACTGTAGCCAGAACCAAAATGGGGCTACAGCAGACAGTTCCAATAAATGCTGGCCTGCACTAAGGGACAGGCTGGAGCCCTATTTTGTTTGCAGTGGTGGATATGATAAATGAGCATATATGTGGGAAACTGCCTTGGAAAATGTTATCTGCTGGTGACTTAGTGATGTGTATGCAAGATTAAGACCTTGACAGCCAACTTTTTAACAGTGGTAACACATTTTTGAGCAGGAGGGGTTTAGAGTGCATATTGATAAAACTAAGACTGTGTTACCTGAGGGATATTACAGATAGCTGGCTTAGAAGAGTGAAAGAATTTAAATTCCTACGATCAGTGGTTGCTGACAAAGGTGCCCTCCTGAATGATGTTCCAAACTATATTGGAGGTAGTTTGGCATAAATGATAGGAGATGACTCCAGTTCTCTGTAATAAGAAGATGCCACTAAAGTTACAAGTTAAAGTATATAACACTGTAATTTGGCCCGTCCTAATGTATGAAGTAAGGACTTGGTCAGTCACAAGAAAATAAATCAGTAGCTGTACTGTCATGGAAATGAAGCTACTGATCTGAGTTAACCCAAACTGAAGACAAGATGAGGGAAGCTAGGCTGTGCTAGTCTGGACATCTGCAGAGAAGACCTGAAAGCTATACTGGTAGAAAGGCCCTCATTCATGTGCAAGCATGAGTTCTGAAAGAAGGCTGTAAAATTCAATGACCCTAACAAGGGAAGTGGCAAGAAAGAAGAACTGAATAAATCTGCTTGATGTTGCTTCAGAGAATTAGTCCTGGAAGTTCAATCTGTAATCTCCCTTCGGTAAACCAGTCTTTTTATTTATGTAACAGAGGCCAGAGAAAGAGAGGAATTTGTGATTTATTGTGTTTTCCTCCATAAGATTTCTTGCAAAATAATAGGTGAGTTTTCTTACATGTCTGTAATATAAAGCACATGTTTTAAATGTCCACTTCAGATTCAGACTGTAGTCCTCCTTTTCTTTATGTGTTATCTGTCCCCCTGTCTCTGATTCTCTCAGATTAAATTTGCATAAATTTGATTGATAGACAAACAGACGTGTGTGGGCTTGTATGCATGCATATGTATGTATATGTGTATGCATGTGTGCATGTGAATATATCTTTCAGAATATTTACAAGGGGGTTTTAATACCACTGATTTCATATAGCTCCTTTTAAAAGGTGCTGTATATTTGAAAAAAAAAATCAAGTATTAAATTAACAAATATCTATGCTGAACTTAATTTTTGTTTCAGTTTCCCAAGATTTTGACATTTTCCTTCATAAACAGAAAAATAAAATGAGACATGGTAGTGTTTCCAAAATTATAATTATGCCACAGCCAACCATAAAAATACAGCCATACAATTTAAATTAATCTGAGCCCAGCTATCTAACCTGACTAATTATGACTCCAGCAAGTTCATAACTTCCAATTTGTAAGCAAAGTATGCAAGGAGGGTGAAGAACAAAAATATGGGTGTTGAAAGATTTAAAGAAGGCAGAAAGTCCCATTGTGGTGGTTTTACAAGACCATCCCTGGTTGTCTCCTGAGCGCAGGTCTGCTGTGAGATGGCTTACTGGCGATAATATAACTATGGTAAAGGTAGGCTGACACAACACCCCATTCGAGGAAGGATGACAAAGCTCATGGATGAATGGGATACACATGAATGGGACCCTGTTAAAAAGTTAAATTCCTGAAATTTGCTTTCTCTACCCAGCATACTCAATGCCTTTTTTCTGGTGAACGTGTTGCTGTTGGGACAGAGAGAGAAATAGTACAACTTAAATTAACTTTATGGTCTCATGCTGGAGCCCACTCATCTGGTAGAGGATCTCTTAGTATCCATGGAACCTCCAGTAGCATAAGAAAGTACAAGGAGGTGTTATACAATACTCATCTCCCTCTGGGTTCAAGGTATGTGGTAATTTAAAGCAGCAACTCAAACAACCTCTGGAACTCATTTTATCTTCTTACAGAATGTCATTCCTTCTAAGTAGACAAGAGAGAATCTTGGAAGATTAGGTTTGAAGAGACCTCAAGAGACCATCTAGTCCAACCCCCTACTCAAAGCAGGACCAATCCCAGCTAAATCATCCCAGCCAGTATTTTGTTATGGAACAGTACATTTTATAAACAATGTTGATTTCTTTTTGAACTATTTGTTTTCTGTCACACACTAAGTCAAATGAGTGATATTTGAAAATGGATAATCCAGGTAACTCAGAAGACAATAAACTATAATAGAATACTGTGAAACAAGATGTACAGAAGCCCTTGTTCTCCCATTAACTATCCCACCTAAGCATCCCACCTATAATAAATAAAACAAAACAGCAGTCTTGTAGCACCTTAAAGACTAACAAAATAATTTATTAGGAGACGAGCTTACGTGGGACAGACCCACTTCTGTCCCACAAAAGCTCATCACCTAATAAATTATTTTGTTAGTCTTTAAAGTGCTACATAACTGCTGTTTTGTTCTGTTAGAATTCAGAATAACAGGTCTACCTCTGTTATTATAACAAATACAAAATGAAGTTAAATGCCTGTTCTTTTGTAAGCTAGTGCTTAAAAATACTAGGAATGATAATAAGATTCCAATAACATATTTGTGCTCTCTTCTTGAAAAACTTCGTCTCTGTACCTCAGCCGGAGTCAGCCTGAGACTCCAGAGTATTATCATCACTTGTTAAAATAAGTATTGATAATAAACATTACTTTAGATGAGGAATAGAAAACCATACCTTGACTTTGCTAAAATGGATTTGGAAAAGGATAGCAAGGTCACTAAAATCAGCCTCCTGCCCGCCCAGCCCCCACCAGAACTGAACTGGTTTGTTTAATGCCATAAACTCTCAAGTGATGCAGAACCACTTCCTATTCTCATCAAAAGAGCAACACAGGCACAAATTCTGTCCCTTTGATCATAACAGATGTCAAGACTAAATTCCATGCCAAAGGGCTTTAAGAGGCTTATCTGCATTTTAAGGTTATTATCATGTATTTGCATATTTAATTACACTTATTATTAAGAGAAAGAACTGTTTCCTCTTTGCTCCTCTTACTGCTTGGCCTACTGTCATGAAAACCAATGAGGGAAAAAAAATGTGTAAAAATGAAGAACACAGTAGAGTCATCAAATATGCCAAATCAGATGCTATCAAAACCCTCTTCTGCTCACAAAAATCGTCTTTAAACTTCATTATAATTACTTCTTTACAAGTATAGCTTAAGATATAAGGAAAACATCTGATGCAGTTTGACCTTCGCTCTTCTATGGAGTGCTTAAATGTAATGTGTTGGTCTGAATGACAACTTGCGGTTCCTTAGCGCTCAGTTACTTTCACTGAAATTTAAAAAAATTAATATGCCAGGAACTATATAAGTGATAAATTATTCATCCTTACCACAACAAATAATTACAAAAAAGATAAGGAAATTAAGAAAAGAAAAAAGACAGCTATATCCTTTTAATAATAAGCCTATCCTAGCCCAAGTCTCTTTAAACAGATTTAATTTGCATAACAGCATCAGCAATGCAAATGCATTGGCTACTACATATCAAACAACAGAAAGAATCCATGAGCATGTATAGGCTGTCAAAAAGAAACAAAAATATTCACTACCAGTCTCCACTCAACCTATGAGTAAGGAAGCTTATTAAAGTTCTTCTAAAAAACCATGCCTTACCAGATATTTAAATATTACTCCACATTTCCTTGGTTCAAAGAGAAGTTGTAAATTTCCTTCAGCTTCTGTTGGAAAATAATCTATATTCACACAAATACAACAGACAATTTTCCTGGATGCTTACTAAATGAAAAGTAGACAATGGACCCTGGCCAAAACAGTCGCTATGGCAAGCTGTAAAACTGTATGGGAAACCCAGATTCAGCTCTTAATTCTCATGTTAAGTTAGACTTATTCCAGGATTCGGGCACCTGTAGTCAGAAATAGGCCAAATGTTTTGCATTGGTAAGGATGTTTTGCATTGGTGAGGATGCAGCTATACAGTATCATCTGTTTGTTTGTTTGTTTTTTTGAAGGTGTGTATTGTGTATAAACCAAGTAGACCTTCCCACCAGCCCCCCAAAAGTGTATAAATTAAGTTAGGTACATATCTTAATTTAATTTTCCCAATTACTGTAGACCTGGCCTCAGACTCTGAGTCCCCATGTTTAACTTCAACAGTAAAATGGACAATTTTAAACAATATGTTTCTTCTGAGATGTTGTCAATACTGCTTCACTGAAGAGCTCTATTGAGGTCCAACAGAACATATTATCATTGCATACAGGGTTCTCTCATTGTCTCTCTGCATACTCCAGGCTGTTTCTATACTTACATGACCAATTCCACCCATCACAGTGGACAAGAAACAAATTTCAGACCTAAATTCTGGAGTTTAAAAGGATTAGTTTCACAAAACCAAAAAAAACTATGACACCAAATTTCCTCAGAAAAAAGAATTTAAACAGAAAATCAAGAAGACTAAATGAGAACTTCATACAGAAATTTTACTAGTCACCCGAAAAGCCAAAATTCCATAATTAAGGCAAGAGTGTTTAAAAATAAAAACAACCTTGATTACCAGAGAAATAAAGAGACAAGATATATGAGGTAATATCTTTTATTGGACCGGCTTCTGTTGGTGAGAGAGGGAAGCTTTCAAGCTTACATATAGACCTTCTTCAGACCTGGAAAACATGTTCCAACTTCTATGCACAGTCTCCTTAGGGCTCTATTAGCCTCTTATATGTCAATGGGGAGGCAGATGCCCCATCAGAGGTAAATACCAAATTAAAAAGTAACAGCATAACAAATGGATAATGATAGATTCGAGGTCTGATTGGTCTGAAGGAAGGGTTGGCTATAAGCACTTGCAGCTCTCTAACTCTCCTAGCTGATGTTCCTTTTATCACTTTGTCAAGGCCGTTCCCCTCTCTGTCACTCCAAGTGCAGAAGGTGGGTGCTCACAAGAGACCCTAAAATATCTTGCCTTTATAGGCTTCTGTTTAAAAGCTTCTTAGGTCTGGTACACGATTGGTATATTTTCTACATAAGTTCACACTGTCAACTATTGTTTGAATCTTGAGATCTCCTTGGATTCTTTTGGTAAGAATAGCTCCAACTTACTTTGTAAAGTACATCTCCTATTGTGTATGTTTGTCCATGCTATTTCTGCTACATCTACATGTGGGTTTATTTTGTATGGTGGTTATTCAGTCAAGGGTAAATGGCAATTGAGGAAACAATGCACACAAATAATGTTTATTTGTTACAGTCCCTTTCTTCACTCATTTTTCTCCCCTTCTTGCTTCCTGGTAGTAGCAATCATACTGTTAAGGGATTCTGTTGTAGGTTGGTGGAGGAGGAGGAATACAACACATTCAATTACTGGTAATTTTCCTATGTGAAAATGTTCTTCATGAAAAGAGGCAGATAAATCTTCACACTTCCACATCAACAATGTTTAAGTAGAAGAGAGAAAAAAAGCCCAAACCCTCTACTTTGTGGGTGAAGCTGAAATGGTTTTGACAGATGTGAATGCTTCACATACTCATTTTAATTACCATATAGACTTCTTTAAAATTTTTATTTCAAACAATAAACAGTAAAAAAGAAGCCTCAAAACCAGTAAAAATGGGATTTGGATGAAGCTTACTGAAAAAGAAACTTAAGCTGGGTTTGGCCATTTCTGTTCCACATTTGGTCCTTCTGAGCATTATCTTTGTTACTTAATACTTAATTATAGTTGGGTGAAATCTTTAAAATTAAAATGTCTCATCCCAGTAGATTTGTGGATTTTAGTACAAACTGAAAGAACAATATGTGTTTTTGTTCCTATTCATGCTTACTAGGTTCACTATTAACATACTAAGACTCATATGATACTAAGTTGTGAATTTAAAGCTGATTGCTAACTTTAAGTATTTTTATTTTACTAGCAATTTGTTAAATAATTGGAAGAGGATTTCTATCACCTCTGCAGTAAACAAAACAACTTAAATGTACTCAGAAATCAGAATTCAAGAAGGTCAAATGCCTTGCATAGAAATCCTCATAGTGAAATTTCATGCAGATATATAGCTAGCAGAACACCATGCAAGTAATTTGCAGTCTTAGCTATAGTGAATTCTGAAAAAATCTCATTGCTATATTTGATGTATGAGTATTGTAATGAGACAGTAGTTGTCAGTACAATGAGTTTTAAAAAGATCCATCAATGGCTGTTAACCAGAATAGGTAGGAATGGTGTCCCTAACCTCTGTTTGTCAGAGGTTGGAAATGGATGTCAGGAGTGGGATTGCTTTTGTGATTATGTGTTCCATTGGGGGCATCGGGCATTGGGCTTTGTTGGAAGACAGGATACTGGGCTAGATGGACCTTTCGTCTCATTCAGTATGACCATTCTTATTGTAAAATGATGGATTGGTTAATATCAAAAGAAACCTCTCTGAAAAAAGTTCCTCATGAAAGGAACCCCCAGAAGGAAATATACTCAGACAACCATCTGCTTGTGGAGAAGGGGAGGACATGTCTACTGTCCCTTAGCTAACTTTTTTCACTGTACATCTGCACAAATGAAGGAAGATGCTGACAGAAAAGCTGGAAGAATTCTTGCTGGTGGGAAATATATCTCCTCCAGATGCAGGCAAAAGACACTTTGAATTATAAAAATGAGAAGGTCTACTGCACCTTATAAACTAACAGATTTTTGGAGCATGCATTTGACAAAGTGGGTCTTTACCCATGAAAGCTTATGCTCCAAAAAAATCTGTTAGTCTATAAGGTGCCACAGGACTTCTTGTTGATTTGGCAGATACAAACTAACACAGCTACCCCCCTGATATTTGAATTATAAGAAATATTGAACTGTGGCTTGTCATTAGGAGAAGGATTTTGTAACTGAGGCAGCAGAAATAATCCAATGGGATAAAGGACCCAGTTTAAATTTTAAGGCAGCAAATCCAAGGGCTTATCTGGGGCAAGGTATGAGACTGACTAGGATATATACTGATACTCTGAATCCAGAGAGGTCACACCAGAAAATATTGTCCTCTGGTAGATCATCTCTTTGACAGGGACTACCACCAAACCCAGGGATACCTTGGTTATCTCTCCGTATTTCTCCTTCTTCTTTTTTTTTAAATCTTTCAAACTCCCTTTTCTTGATCTCCCTCCCCTCCAGAAAACCTGGAGGTGATGGAAAGTGATGGGACATAGTTAAGTAAAGAGTAGGTGCATCAGGTAGACCATTACAGCATGGGATCTAGTCTTCCATTTCAGAAGAAAAAAAGACAGAAGGAAGTGAATGGACAAAAGTTTATACTGACATGCCTCTTTACTGGTAACTGGCTCTACTCTGCCTTCTGTAAGAAATCCTAAGGAAGGGTGAGGGAGAGAGAAGAGGGAATTGCACTTACAACAATAATTAAATTAAACCTAATCAAACCATTTTATTATTTTCTGCTGAAGGCCAATATACTTAGTGTCTTCTTCCATGCATAATAAATTACATTAGCTCTAGGCATTTTTATAATGTTGATTTATTAAAGATGTTCATATGTTCAGTGACATTGCTTGTACTATTCAGGTAAATGGCACAGGTTAAGTTTTGCTTGTTTATGTACTTTTGAAAGAAAAAACTACAGCTTTTTCATCTGCTTTGTTATTAAAAAGAAGAAAAAGTCACACATGTGATCCACTAAAAGTCTCTTTCACATAAGACTTTTTTCAGGTCATCCAGAATGCAGTGAATCATATTATCCTTGGCTGAAAGTTGTGACTTCATATACTCAACAAAAGTCCGTCTTATTTCATCTCATTTTTGACTACCCACAAAAGAACTCAATTTACGGTTGGCACTGAATTCCATGTCTGAAGTCATAAAATTACCAACAATAACCACAATTTTAGAAGACTCATAAATTAACTGAGCAGCGTAGCCATATCAGATGCACTTTGAATGTAATATTCCAGTACTTTATTACATAATTAAGTTGCACAAATTATAACATTTAAATAATGTCATGGATATAGTATCTAAGTACTAGTTACAAAAAACTATTTAACATACATATTATTTAACTAACCATATTTTTATTTTGAAAATAATTTACATATAAACAAAGTAAATGAAGAGAAAATATTTTTCCATTGACCCCCCCCCCACAGAAATTATAAACTTACTACATCATAGCCCCATAAATGAAATACACTGGATAACCTGATCTGTATATCAATTAAGGACCATGCAAGTAAGATAAAGGGTCACCGATATGCTCACATCTCAGTTATCATACCTAGAAATTCTTCCTTAAAAAACAAACAAACAAACAAACATGCTGACAAGAACTACTGAAACTCTACCTGTACCCTAAAACCCTATGCTGTGACCAACTATGATAATCTTATCCACTGTTTGGCAGTTTCACCAACTACACAGACACAGCAAAATGTATCCAGAAAGAGCCTTGGGGTAAAATTTTCACAAACATCTAAGTAACAGACTTCTAAATTCTATTTTCAAAAGTTACTGAGGCATTAAAATGCCCATGCCTCCCTGCAGAATGGATTTAGATGCTTAACTCTGTGAGAGGGTGGGGCTTAGGGTACACATCTGTCATCCTCATCTCTCATTAGCTGGCTGTTCTGAATCACACTCACAGGAGCCTGACTTCTACATTCGTTGCGTAGGAATCTTAGGAGGCACCACCTAACTCAAGCTTTGTGCATGCTATATTTGCTGACATGTTTTTCCAGGACCCTGAAAGTTAGCCACTGCAATCTGAACACTGCCATGCTTAAGTCCCTGTGTGGATCCAGGCCTTATTTGCTTAGGTCTGTTTGGGGATCTAGCCCTGCCTCTTTACGTACCTAGACTTAAATTTAGGTCCTCAAAATCCCCCCACTCAGTTCCTAACTTTCCACTCATACAAGCTGTGTCTACACGTGCACGCTACTTCGAAGTAGCAGCACTAACTTCGACATAGCGCCCGTTGCGGCTACATGCGTCGGGCGCTATTTCGAAGTTAACTTCGACGTTAGGCGGCGAGACGTCAAAGTCGCTAACCTCATGAGGGGATCGGAATAGCGCCCTACTTCGACGTTGAACGTCGAAGTAGGGACCGTGTAGACGATCCGCGTCCCGCAACGTCGAAATTGCCGGGTCCTCCATGGTGGCCATCAGCTGTGGGGTTGAGAGATGCTCTCTCTCCAGCCCCTGCGGGGCTCTATGGTCACCGTGGGCAGCAGCCCTTAGCCCAGGGCTTCTGGCTGCTGCTGCAGCAGCTGGGGATCCATGCTGCATGCACAGGGTCTGCAACCAGTTGTCGGCTCTGTGTATCTTGTGTTGTTTAGTGCAACTGTGTCTGGGAGGGGCCCTTTAAGGGAGCGGCTTGCTGTTGAGTCCGCCCTGTGACCCTGCCTGCAGCTGTGCCTGGCACCCTTATTTCGATGTGTGCTACTTTGGCGTGAAGACGTACCCTCGCAGCGCCTATTTCAATGTGGTGCCGCGCAACGTCGAAGTTGAACATCGACGTTGCCAGCCCTGGAGGATGTGTAGACGTTATTCATCGAAATAGCCTATTTCGATGTTGGCTTCACGTGTAGACGTAGCCACAGTCAATTAAACATCTACAAATTTCCATGTGCACATCTATCAGAGTCCAAATCAGTGGTGCAAGCAAAATAAGAACATAAGAATGGCCATACTGGGTCAGACCAAAGGTCCATCCAGCCCAGTATCCCATCTGCTGACAGTGGCCAATGCCAGCTGCCCCAGAGAAGGAGAACAGAAGACAATGATCAAGTGATTTATCTTCTGCCATCCATCTCCTGCCCTTGTACTGAAGGCTAGGGCACCATACTTTACCCCTGGCTAATAGCCGTTTATGGACCTAACCTGCAAAAATTTATCGAGCTCTTTTTTAAACCCTAATAGAGTCCTGGCCTTCACAGCCTCCTCTGGCAAGGAGTTCCACAGGTTGACTGTGCGCTGTGTGAAGAAAAATTTCCTTTTATTAGTTTTGAACCTACTACCCATCAATTTCATTTGGTGTCCCCTAGTTCTTGCATTATGGGAAAAGGTAAGTAATTTTTCTATAGTCACTTTCTCCACACCATTCATAATTTTATATACCTCTATCATATTGCCCCTCAATCGCCTCTTTTCCAGACTGAAAAGTCCCAGTATCTCTAGCCTCTCCCCATATGGGACCCGTTCCAAACCCCTAATCATCTTGGTCACCCTTTTCTGAACCTTTTCTAATGCCAATATATCTTTTTTGAGGTGAGGAGACCACATCTGCACGCAGTACTCAAGATGTGGGCGTACCATAGTTTTATATAGGGGAAGTATGATATCTTTTGTCTTATTATCTATCCCTTTTTTAATAATTCCTAACATCCTATTTGCTTTACTAACTGCCGCTGCACACTGCGTGGATGTCTTCAGAGAACTATCCACTATAACTCCAAGATCCCTTTCCTGATCTGTCGTAGCTAAATTTGACCCCATCATGTTGTACATGTAATTTGGGTTATTTTTCCAATGTACATTACCTTACACTTACCCACATTAAATTTCATTTGCCATTTTGCTGCCCAATCACTCAGTTTGCTGAGATCTTTTTGTAGTTCTTCACAATCCCTTTTGGTTTTGACTGTCCTGAACAACTTGGTGTCATCTGCAAACTTTGCCACCTCACTGCTTACCTCATTTTCTAGATCATTGATGAACAAGTTGAACATGATCGGTCCCAGGACTGACCCCTGGGGAACACCACTAGTTACCTCCCTCCATTGTGAAAATTTACCATTTATTCCAACTCTTTGTTTTCTGTCTTTTAACCAATTTCCGATCCATGAAAGGATCTTTCCTCCTATCCCATGACCGCCTAATTTACATAAAAGCCTTTGGTGTGGGACTGTGTCAAAGGCTTTCTGGAAATCTAGGTATATTATGTCCACTGGGTGCCCCTTGTCCGCATGTTTATTAACCCCTTCAAAGAATTCTAATAGATTAGTTAGACACGACTTCCCTCTGCAGAAATCATGCTGACTTTTGCCCAACAATTCGTGCTCTTCTACATGCCTTGCAATTTTATTCTTTACTATTGTTTCTACTAATTTGCCTGGTACGGATGTTAGACTTATCGGTCTATAATTGCCAGGGTTTCCTCTGGAGCCTTTTTTAAATATTGGCGTTATATTGGCCGTCTTCCAGTCATTGGGTACCGAAGCGGATTTAAAGGATAGGTTACAAACCACTGTTAATAACTCCGCAATTTCGCATTTGAGTTCTTTCAGAACCCTTGGGTGAATACCGTCTGGTCCTGGAGACTTGTTACTATTCAGCTTATCAATTAACTCCAAAACCTCCTCTAACGTCACTTCAATCTGGGAGAGTTCCTCAGATTTGTCACCTAAAAAGACTGGCTCAGATTTAGGAACCTCTGTAACATCCTCAGCCCTGAAGACTGAAGCAAAGAAATCATTTAATCGCTCCGCAATGGCACTGTCTTCCGTGATTGCTCCTTTTATATCTTTATCGTCCAAGTGCCCCACTGCTTTTTTAGCGGGCTTCCTGCTTCTAATGTATTTAAAAAACATTTTACTATCATTTTTTGAATTTTTGGCTAGCTGTTCCTCAAAATCTTTTTTGGCTTTTCTTACTACATTATGACAATTTGGGAGTGTTTATGTTCCTTTCTATTTTCCTCACTAGGATTTGACTTCCACTTTTTTAAAAGCTGCCCTTTTCTCTCTCACTGACTTTTTAACATGGCTGTTAAGCCATGGTGGTTCTTTGTTAGGTCTCTTACTGTGTTTTTTTATTTGGGGTATACATTTAAGTTGGGCCTCTAGTATGGTGTCTTTAAACAGTTTCCATGCAGCTTCCAGGGATTTTAGTTTAGTTACTCTACCTTTTAGTTTCTGTTTAACTAGCTTCCTCATTTTAGCGTAATTCCCCTTTTTGAAATTAAATGCCAGTTTGACCGCTGCGGTGTTCTTCCCAACACAGGAATATTAAAAGTTATTATATTGTGGTCACTATTTCCAAGCGGTCCAGTAACAGTTACCTCTTGGACCAGATCCTGCATTCCAGTCAGGACTAGATCAAGAATTGACTCTCCCCTTGTGGGTTCCTGTACTAGCTGCTCCAAGAAGCAGTCATTTAAGGCATCAAGAAATTTAATCTCTGAATTCCGTCCTGAGGTGACATGTACCCAATCAATATGGGGATAATCGAAATCTCCTATTATTACTGTGTTTTTTATTGTGATAGCCTCTTTAATCTCCCTTAACATTTCAGCATCACTATCACTGTCCTGGTTAGGTGGTCAGTAATATATTCCTAATGCCATATTCATATTAGAGGAATGAATTGTAATCCATAATGATTCTATGGAACATTTTGATTCTTTTAGGATTTTTGTTTCATTTGATTCTCTATTATCCTTCACATATAGTACCACTCCGCCACCCGCACGACCTGTTCTGTCTTTCCGATATAATTTATATCCCGGTATGATAGTTTCCCACTGATTGTCCTCATTCCACCATGTTTCTGTGATGCCTATTATGTCAACTTCCTCCTTTGATATGAGGTACTCCAGTTCACCCATCTTATTAGACAGACTCCTAGCATTTGTGTAAAAGCACTTTAAAAAACTACCACTATTTATATGTCTGCCTTTCACAGACGCCTTGGATTTTTTTATAAGCGATTGTTTCACATCTGATCTTGCCCATATATTATTTCCCACGTTCCCTATCTGACTAACTTCTAGGGAATCCCTATCTATGGAGCCTCGTGTAACAGAAGTCTCCATCCGATCCACGTGCTCCCCCGCACCAATTGGCTTTCCCCCACCTCTTAGTTTAAAAACTGGTCTACGACCTTTTTAATGTTTAATGCCAGCAGTCTGTATCCACCTTGATTTAGGTGGAGCCCATAATTCCTGTATAGGCTCCCCCTACCCTAAAAGTGTCCCCAGTTCCTAATAAATTTAAACCCCTCTTCCCTACAGCATCGTCTCATCCACTCATTGAGACTCTGAAGTTCTGCCTGTCTATCTGGCCCTGTGCGTGGAACTGGAAGCATTTCAGAGAATGCCACCATAGATGTTCTGGATTTCAGTCTCTTTCCTAGTAACCTAAATTTGGCCTCCAGAACATCTCTTCTACCCTTCCCTATGTCCTTGGTACCGACATGTACCACGACCACCAGCTCCTCCCCAGCACTGCCCATAAGTCTGTCTAGATGCCTCGAGAGATCCGCAACCTTCGCACCAGGCAGGCAAGTCACCATACGGTTCTCCCGGTCATCACAAACCCAACTATCTATATTTCTAATGATCGAATCCCCCACTACTAAAACTTGCTTCTTCCTAACAGCTGGCGCTCCCTCCCCTGGAGAAGTATCCTCGGCGCGAGAGGATACCATAGCACCCTCTGGAAGGAGGGTCCCAACTATGGGATGGTTTCCCTCTGCTCCCATTGACTGCTCTCCTTCCCTGAGCCTTTCATCCTCCGTAACAGCATCAGGACTGTCAGATTGGAGGTGGGACAGCCCTACTATGTCCCGGAAAGTCTCATCAATAAACACCTCTGCCTTCCTTAGCTCCTCCAGTTCAGCCACCTTGGCCTCCAAAGCATGCACTCGGTCTCTGAGGGCCAGGAGCTCCTTGCATCGAGCACACACATACGCCATCCGCCCACAGGGTAGGTAGTCATACATATTGCACTCGACACAATAAACAGGGTAGCCCCCACTCTGCTGCTGGGCTTCTGCCTCCATTTCCTACTCTAATTATATATGAGGGTTTAATTAAATGTTTCAAATACAGGTTGTTATAAAGGATTTAAGTTTAAGGGCAATAGAAGTCACTGGCTCCCTTTAAACTCCCCCCTTTAAACTCCCTCCTGTTAGCACTCACCCTGTTCGCAAGCACCCGGTCGCAAAGCTCCCTGGTCGCTTACTAGCAGGCTTTAAGTGCTCAGCCTCCCTGATAGCTCCTCCCTCTGTCTACAGCTCAGCCAATCAGCACACGGTGTTTCAATTCAAACCTAATCAAGACTCACAACTTCTTACTGGTGTGGAGGGGGAGAAACACCAGCTAAGGGGGACACATGGCTTCCCCATGTGACCCCAACCCAGCCCCTGACTCTCTTTCCCTTCCCCACCCATCCTATGTTACCTGGGAGCGGGGCTGAGAGTGAGAGAGCAGCCAGGGCATTTCTACTGCTTTCCCACTCTGCCCATGAGTAGGGAAAGGAGGAGGGGGCTGGCCTCTCCCCCTGCCCTTCCATGGAGGGGTGTCTCCTGCAGCTGTGTACTGCAGCAGCACTGTCAGAGGACAGGGTTGGAGAGGTAGGGCTGGGGAGTTCTGCCCCTTTCCCTGTTGGGAGGGGCAGCAGGCAAAGGTACAGAGTGCCAGCAGCTCCTAGCTCCTCCCTGCCCCACTCCACCAGCCCTGTTCTCCGCTGGGGCTGCATACAGACAGCCGGAGAGAAGCAGCTCCATGGAGAAGTTGGGGGTATTACAGTGTCTTTCTAGTATGCCCTACTGTATAGAAATGTCTTGTTGGTAAGGCATACCAGACAACTTTCACTGCTGGTCCTGACACTCAGATGCCCAAGCTCCAGATGGAACTTCGTACTAGGCATAGCCTCACCTCTCTTGCCTGCAAGAATCAATCTGTCAGGTGTTTTCATAGGCCACCTAACAGATCAGCCCCTGCATGGAAGTAGTCACCTCCTTATAACTTTCAGCCCAGTAGTTAGAGCATTCACCCCTGATATAGAGGACCAAGGTTCACATCCCTCCTTTACCTGACATGGAGAAGGGATTGGAACTCATACCTCCCCAGCCTCAAAAGCCTGCCTTAAATACCAAACACTGGGATATTCTGATGTGGGTGTCACCCATTCTGTCTTGCTGAAGCTGTTCTACTTTGTATAGATAATGAAATTCTCATTGGGCCAGAGAATGGCCAGTGGTTAGGGGACTCAGCTGGGATGTACAAGTCTCTGCACCAATAAATATTAGATGTGTGTCTACCACGTCCAGATTTAGGCACCTCAGTCTCTTTGGTATATCATCTTATGTAGCTTGGGTTTTCATGGATCCCATTCTGCAGTATCTAACTCCATCCATTCTAGTGGGTCGCTGAGTTATTAAGTCAATGTTGTGGGTTTCATTGTGTAGCAGACCAAGTTAAGCATTACAACGCAGAACCTAAGTTCCTTTAGTAGATCTATCTCTTAGGTGCTTTTGAAAAGTTTACCCTTGGGCTTCATATGGGATTTCCATTCTCTCATGAGATGTAAGTCCTATATCATATATAATATTAACTTTATCAGTGCTTTACAAAATTAAATTGATTTTTTGTATGTATGCTATACAGATTTTGAGAAATGTATATGACTTACTGCACTGTTTTCCAGAAAGAAAGACTAGCCACGGTAGGAGGGGAAGATTGCCTGCAGAGCAGACGTGCAAGGCATTATGTTTAGGAGGGTAGGCCTTTAATTATATATGGTGGAGTTGCAGCCAAGGTGTAAATTATTTCATTTTCCTGATAAGGTAGCTCAGTTTTCCAAAGATTGGGAAACTGGTGTATTCCGTACTGTACTTGGAATTTAAATATACATCATTTACCACTAGACAGTAACAGGTCTTTAATTGAACATTAGAATTTAGGCACATAAATCACATAGATTTGGTCTAATAAACTTCTGCCTACTACCTGACAACCTCTTTGTGCAACCAACAATTCCCACATTATAAAAAATAGGAGTTTCATAATGGAAATGTGATGCCATTAACTAAAGATGTGGGTATCAGCATCAGTGTAATAAGGATTTCTCATCCACTCCTGGTTTATGTTGTATTAACATTTGAAAAAGCTATTTAAGCATTAAAATTAATATATCATAAAACAATAGTAATGTTTCACACAAAATAGTTTTATTTGAACCACAACTACTCACAATAGCTATAAATATTCCTATTCAAATTGCTATCATGAATATTGTATAAAATGAGAATAAACTAAAAATAAAATTAGAATACTTCTTTATAAATTACTATATGTCAAGCTAACAAATGGTAGACTTGTCATATTGAGCAACTAAATGTCTAAATGATCATTCAGTACTCATGGTGTTGGGAAAAAACGCTAGCTTTGTTGGCTATAAAGCAGTTGCTCGATTTTTCATACTGTCATTCTGCTCTATTAGCAAAGACTAACACAATTAGGTATGAATATGCAGTAATAACATGCAAATTGTTCGCTCACAATTGCCCCAAGGCAGCAGTCTCAGCCTTTCGAAGCTTGATTTCTTCTACATCATTACAGGCTTGGCATAATTCATCAGAATAGAAAAAAAATTCTCAGCCTTATTGCATGTGGCCAGCTAGTGAAATCATCAGTCGTTGTTAACCACTCTCCCTCAATAGGTTTGTTAGCAATGCTGTTCCCAGCTCCCTGCCACTCTTGCCCTTGTACATGTTTCCCTTGGGTAATGTTAGACACTACATTTGAGCCTGCCAGAACAATTAACCCTACTGTTAATTAGAATGAAATGTCAGGAGCACAGATGGTACAAGCTGGCACCCTGCCATCCCACCAACTGCTGCTGAAAGCAGCTACCCCACCGCTGACAGCTGTTCAGCCATGTCCCAAACCAGCAGATGTCAAAACTTTCCAGCTGAGGAAAGCTAAAAAAAGCAAAGAGGGGGGTTTCTAATCCCAGCAGTGATGATGACTGTTTTATTGCGATTTTATCCATTACCTGTTGTCATACCGTACCAATCAAGTAGAGTCTTCAAGCAGCAAGATGCAAATTAAAAATAATGATTCCTAATAGTCATAATAAATATAAACACAGCACAGCTGAACACTTCTGTACAATTCTGAAGAGAGCACTCAATAATAATTACACCCAATACGCAAATTACATGAATATTCCTTTAAATAATTTCTAAATTTAATTATGGCAGATGATATTTGAAATATTGTATAATAAAGAATTCCACCCAAAACTACTACCTTTGACACCTTCCTATACTTCAGTATGAAGAACTGCGTGGAAGGAAGCTATTGGGATCTTTGACCCCAAATCTGTACACCTTAGGCTATACCTAAGATCACCGACTTGCACTGAACTAAGCACACTACCACTTATGCCAGTGAAACTCATGTCACTCGGGAGGGTTGTTCTTTTCTCACTGTGGAATGATATACATTTTGCTGACATAAGTGACCATGTAGACATGGCCTTGGTTATATGATTAATCCTTATTCACACAGTTAGTCCCAATAAAGTCAACGTGACTCGACCTTTTCCCTATATAGAACTCACAATCACCCATTTAAATTTCAAGTTAGGCCATAGCTACAGCCCTCTCTGTACTTGGACTTCTAATTATAGCATCCAAATCATATTTTATATATTGCACCTTTTGGATGAGATATGAAACCAAGGTCTTGATCAAATGTGGTAATTAAATACTCTAGGACAGGGGTCGGGAACCTGCAGCTCTGGAGTTGCATGCCGATCTTTAAGGAGTCATTTGTGGCTCTGGGTGCTGAAGTTGCTGACTCCTCTGTGGCTCCACACCTACCACCATTGAAACAGTAGAACTAAATTTAACTGGTTTAATGGTCATCAGGGCTGTGAGAGGGATCTGGCCATTAAACCAACTGCATCTAGTTCCATTAGTTCAGCGGCAAGTAGCTGCAGAGAGCCCCTCACTCACAGAATCACAGATTCACACAGAATCACAGAATCATAGGGCTGGAAGGACCTCAGCATGTCACCTAGTCCAGTCCCCTGCTTCAAGCAGGATCAACCCCCACTAAGTCATCCCAGCCAGGACCTTGTCCATCTGGGACTTAAAAACCTTGAGGGATGGAGAATCCACCACCTCTCTAGGCAAAGCATTCCAGTGCTTCACCACCCTCCTGGTGAAGTAGTTTCACCTAATATCCAACCTACACCTCTCCCTCTTCAACTTCAGACCATCACTCCTTGTTTTGCCATCTGACACCACTGACAACAGTTTCTCATCCTCCTCTTTAAAGCTGCCCTTCAGGAAGTTGAAAGCTGCCATTAAATCACCCCTCAGTCTTCTCTTCTGTAAAATAAACAAGCCCAAATCCCTCAGGCTATCCTCATTGGTCTTGTGCTCCAGCCCCTTAATCATTTTTGTTACCATCTGCTGAACCTGCTCCAGCAAATCCACATCCTTTTCATACTGGGGGGGCCCAAAACTGGACACAATATTCAAGGTGTGGCCTCACCAGTGCCGAATACAGGAGAATAACTACTTCTCTAGATCTGCTCAATATGCTCCTCCTAATGCACCCTAGTATGCCATTAGCCTTCTTGGCTACAAGGGCACACTGTTTACTCATATCCAGCCTTTCACCCACCAAAACCCTTAGGTCCCTTTCCATCGTACTGCTGCTGAGCCAGTCAATCCCCAGCCTATAACAATGCTCTGGATTCTTCCACCCCAGGTGCAGGACTCTACACTTCTCCTTGTTGAACTGCATCAGATTTCTTTTGGCCCAGTCCTCCAATTTATCCAGGTCACTCTGGATTTTCTCTCTACCCTCCAACATATCTACCTCTCCCCCTAATTGTGTGTCATCCACAAACTTGCTGAGGGTGCAATCCAGTCCCTCATCCAGGTCATTAATAAAGATGTTGAACAACATAGGCCCCAGAACCGAGCCTTGCTACACTCCGCTTGAAACCAACCACCATCCAGATATTGGGCTATTGACCACTACCCATTGGGCCCAAACATCAAGACAGCTTTCTATCCATCATATAGTCCAGGGATCCAATCCATATTTCCTCAACTTATGGACAAGAACATTGTGGGAGACTGTATCAAAAGCTTTGCTGAAGTCAAGGTATGTCACATCCACTGACTTCCCCATGTCCACAGATCTTGTTACCTCGTCATAGACACTAATCAGATTGGTCAGGCAGGACTTGCCCCTGATGAATCCATGTTGGTTACTTTTGATCACTTTCCCCTCTTCTAAGTGCTCCAATATGAATTCCTTGAGGATTCCCTCCATTATTTTCCCAGGGACTGAGGCAAGGCTGACCACTCACCCTGTTACCCAAGCAGTCACATCCCTCTGGTGGGTGTGGCTCGGCTCACCCCCACCAGCAGAACATCTCTGTCCCAGCCTTCCTTCTGCTGGGCACGTATGGCTGTCTGGCATAGGCTTCCCAGACAGCATCACAGAGGGGTTAGTCCCAGGGGCTGGTTTGGAGCTGAGGTGGGTTAATCCTGGGGATGAGGGGGTTAGTGTGAGGATGAGGGGGTTAAGCCTGGGGATAGGCAGCACGTTTGCAGGATGGGGGGTTAACGCTTGTGGATGTGGGGTGGATTTGGGGGCTTACGGCTGAAGTGGGTAAAGCCTGGAACTGGGGTTGGGTTTGGGGGCTGATTGGGGTACAGCCTGGGAATGGGAACTTGAAGGGTTGATGCAAACATTGAGCCTTCCTGTTTAAGAGCCTATCCCCAGGCACCACATTTTCCTTGTCCTACCTTCTGCACACCGTTTTGAAGTCTGGAAGAGTGTCTTCTGGACTCCAAATTATGTGACCTTATGCTAATGAGGTGATGGGAATTTACATGCTTGCCTCCTTAACATCTTTTGGGCCGTTTATTAGCATGCCACTTTTGGAGAAAGTGGCATGTGTAGAAATAGACTGCATGTGCACTCTTATAAAACTAGGGGTTACAAAAAGTGCAGTTTGATGTTATTTATTAAGCACCGTCTCATATTCACATGTACTGCAGCTCTTGAAGTATTGATTTTGTAAATGAATTTGAAAAAATGGCTCTTCTTGCTATACTGTTTGCAGACCCTCTCGTAGAACACTTCGTGAAGGCATGGGGAGTTAAGCTTAGATCGTCAGCAAATTCCTACTCTACTAATTATATTTTACTTACCTAAACTTCCCTTCAGTTTCAGTATGTCACAGTGTTCTTCATTCCTTCCTGCCTTTGGCTTTCAACTGTTGAAGAGCTTCTTTATTCCACTTCCAGAGGCAGACATGAAATTATACCTTTACCTCTGCTACTTACTTCACTATTGTAAAGAATCAATGGGACTAATACATTCCAAAGAATTCCTTCACTGGTATTTCTGAACAAAGGCTTTTATACCGCAGATCTTAGCTATCAAAAGACATGCATTATGGAAAACATGTTCTAATATACCATCTTTTTATTCTGTGTTTAAACAGCACCTAGCACAGTGGGGTCCTGGTCGATGACCAATGCTCCTAGGTTCAACAGTGATACAAATAACAAATGATAATAGTAACACCACTTACATGTTCAAATTGTAACCTACTGATTCAGCAATGTGATGACAAGAAACTGCTCTTAAATTAAGGGGAAACCATGGTGAAATACAAAAGAAAATATTGCAATAGATTATATATACAATTAATTCATGTATAAATATACATTTATGAGGAAACTCAATTAATATGATTTTACATTTTAATTGATATTACAGTGCTATCTAGAGTTCTGAAACCAGAATCAGGACCATATTATGCTAAGTGATTAATATTATATTATATTTTATTATATTATGTTATATTACATTATATTATATTATATTAATCACCTAGCACAACTGGGTTTTGATTGAGTCCCCAAGCAAATAAGTAAGACAGTTTGATGCAATATATGTAATTACTTGAAGAATCTCTCCTTCAAAGTGTTTTTCTAAATACCTTTGTCAATGACCACATTTTTTTCTACATGATACACTCATGCTCAAGCATATAAAGCATTGCCTTTACTATGTCACTGGAAACTGAATATAAGAACTAGCCAACAAACAAAGCAGTGCAGTATGCAATAAGGTACAGTTGGTCTTTAATAACTTAATCTAGGCTTCTCAACAGTGCCATGAGTTATATGTTTCTATTTGACAACGCTTTTCTGAAAAACATTATGTGGGTTATCCTTTAACAAAAACGTGGTTGTAATATAAGAAATCTCTGTTCTAGGTTTGTTTTGATTTGTATGCAACCCACTCAGTTTACTTTGTGTTAATGATAAAAGTGTAATTGCTTGCAGATTCTAATTGTTGAGTTAACTTTCCATATGTTTGTACAGGCTGTAAACATTTGTTTTTGTTTCCTATTAAGCAAGAAATGTTCTATGTAACTACTTCCTTAGACTGCTAGTGTGGAGTGAAAGTGAAAGATCAGAAAACTTTCACAATGGACATTATTCGCAGAAGACAGATAGTACTCAGAACTAGAACTACAGAACTGGTGATTGAATTGTTTCGCTATCTTAGTATAAAAATTTAACTACTGAACATGGTTTTGTTTATTCCCCAGAAGTATCATTGGGAATCCTCAGTAAATATGAGCTCAAAGTAGAAAAGTCGTCTTTGATTTGAACACAGAAAAAAAAATAGAAAAACAGACACCATAATACAGTTAAAGGAGGCCACAACTATATAAAGAACTAATACCTGAACCAGGATAAAACACCCCAAATTACCGAGCAGCATTATTCCATCTCAGAACTTGATTGGCACCCCAGAGGCACTTTAGACTTGGGGTTGAGTGTGAAGGCCATGCTCTCCCACACACTCAACCTTGCCAAGGGACTCTGACTACATGCTAGTATCCTGACCCTCTCCACTTCTCCCTACTGAAAATGGTGCAGGTGCCCAGAGTCGCTAGCAGTGCCAGGCATAGAGCCACACACATTCACTGTGCCATATAGTGTCCAGAGCAATGCACAAGCAGCTCACTGGATTTTTGTATAATAAAACCCCAGAAATTACACTGCAACTTGCCAATATTGTGACAATTATAACTTAACCTTCTTGGAGGCCTAGCGGAATGTGAAAAACCCATACAAACATTTGCCTGTTTTAATATATTGAAAAATCCCTGCTAAACCTCGAAACTGTCCATTAGCCTTGCTCCTAGAATCATAGGAGATTCAGCATACTACTTCATGAACTGTAAGGGCAGGACTGTGACCAGACACCTTCAATGGGTATCATATGTGAGAAGATTTACAGTAGTGGATTATATGCTAATTTTATCTCTAAAGTCAATGCAGAATGTTGTCCACCATCCATTGCACTTCTGTAAGAAAAGTCATAGATATGTTATTATATATATAATGTTAGGTGTCTGGAAGCAGCTACTTAAATCTCCCAAGAGCACAGCTTATTTCCTAAGATTTTGTGTTGCATTGTATCAATATTGGCAACCAATTTAAACTATAGTTGCAGTTAACAAAATATAGTTTAGTTAAGAAAAACAGAAGCAAAAAATATAAACACATTTACTGGATTCGAATAGGTATGGACTGAAGAAGCCTGCAAAGATGGTTTATATTTCAACACCAAAAAGGTGGCTAAAGCTACACGTCAGAGTCCATGGCTACTCCTTTCCTTTTTCTTCCCTCTGTCTTCTCTCCCAGTTTGTGGCAAGTTGCCAAAACTAGAACCAGTTTTTTTGCTTTGTTCATGATATATGCAATCATCTCTCATCCCAAGAAGTTACTCTTACATAGTGAACGCTTGCTCTTCATTCTTTCTAAAAATCCTGCCCCATGCTTGTGTCTAAGCATGTCTATGTCTAGACTATGTCTAGACAACCATATGTCTAGACTACTTTGTTATTCTGGAATAGCTTCTTCCAGAGCTATTATTTAAATATAAACTATTCTGGAATAATGCATGCACACTACAGAGAAGCCCCAGAATAAGCAAGAGTTATTCTGAAATAGTGCACTCACACATAAGAGAACCTATTTCAGATTAGAGTTCCCAGAAGCTCTGGGGAGGGCAACAGGGTGGCTACTTCCCATGGCTACTTGGTCAAGGAAGTTGCTCTGAATGTCTGTTTCACAAGTCACTCCACTACTGCATCCCTGTCCCAAGACATACAGATTGCCTTTGCAGATGCCACAGCACTCACAGCATAGAGCTGGAATGGCTGCAAACCACTGCTGGCCTCACAGGCTTCATGTGGCCTTTCAAGACATATTCCCTTCAAGCAATCCACATGTTGCTCCAGTGGGACAATGACAACGTCAGATGAATCTACTCACACAGGTCCAGGTAGCCTATACCCCAGCAAGGAGAACTTCAGTGCCAGGCTGAGTAGGTGCCACCTGGTGGTAGCCTCAAGGGGAGGTTCTGGTGACACCTCACACACCTGGACCTCAGTGAGCACAACATCCTCTTTATGGTGGTGGCCTGTCACATGCTTCACAACTTGTGTAAGAGCAAGAGGCTCAAGTCAGAGACTTCACTCTTTCTAGGCCTTGTGGTAGCCTGGTGCAGCTCCTTGATTCTGAGCCAGCGCTGCTTCATTTCTGGGTGTGCCCCTTCTCCTCCCAGCCAATGGTGATCCATCCATAGACCTCAGAATTTCACTGCCTGGTGCAGAGATCTTGGACAGTGTTCTCGTCCATTCACAGCCCTATGAAGTCCAGGATCTCTCCGCCAGTCCAGGATTGTGCTCACCTGCGTCCTGGGGCAGTAGGTGCCATGGGAGCACTCTGGTGGTGCTGTCAACCCCTGGGGGCTTGCTTGAAGCTCAGTCCTGGCTCATGGCTTCCTCTGACTACTCTGCATTTTGCACATGGCTTTAGGGCAGGCCAGGTGCAGGGGGAAGGGGGCGGGGAGAGGGCAGTGAGCCACAGAATTGGCCACAGGTGTGCCTAGAGTGGCCAGGTCTGCAACTGTGCCAAACCCCTGTAGGCCAATTACTTTGAACTAACACACCCTGCCCATGCAGATTCATGTTACTTTGAAATAAGTATTTCAAAATAGGCAATTACTCCTTTCAAAACCAGGACTATTTTGAAAAAAACTCTCAGTTATGTCAAAATAATGGGTTATCCAGTGCGCACAGACAAACCATCATTTCAAAATAACTGGACTTATTCCAAACAAATGCCTGCAAGGTGCATGGAAAAAAAATTTAAATACCATAACAGAGGTTCAAACTACATGTATATTCCCATTTTTTAAAAAAATGGTAAAAGGACCAAAAAATGCCATGATGGATGAACAACCAAGTAAAAGAGGAGGTTAGAGACAAAAAGTCAACTATTAAAAATTAGAATTCAAATCCTACTCAGAGAACTGGAAAAAAGAACAACTGAAAAGTCAAGTGTAAAAGTATAGCTAGGCAGTCCAACAAAGAATCTGCAAAGTTACTAGCAAAAGACGGAAACTAATAGCAATCAGGAACCCTGCCAAACAATCAATGGGGCCACAGGATGTTCAAAGCACTGAAGGAGCATTGGAGGATCATAAGAAAGTTTACAGCAGTTTATTTGCCATTATTCCCAGTTTTAGACCGTTGCTCCCCATTCTGTTGCTGTGCTTTTGATTTTTTCCTTCCTAAATTGAATTTCATATTGCCCATTTCTGACTAATCTTCTAATTTGTGCCAATATTAGACTCTGAATCTGAATACTACTGCTGTCCATGTTGGCTAAAAATCAGCAATTCAGTAAAAACTGCTTACAAATTGATTGTGTAATAATTTTGTTCCATTATCTTTCAAGGCATTGAAGTTAAGCTGACAGGTTTACAATTTTCTTGGACTTCTCTGTTCTCCCTTTTAAAAATAGATACTCTGTTGACACTTCTCCATTGTTCTTTGATCTCACCCATTCTCCAAGACTTCTCCAAGATAATTGCTAATCACTCTGAGGCAGCTTCAGCTAGTTCCAAGTATTCTAAAATGAATTTCATCAGGCCCTGCTAACAGGAATGCACCTAATTTACTTAAATGTTCTTTCCCATTGTTCTTTTCCTGTTTTAGCTTAAGTTCTTTCTCCCTTATGTTTAATAGTAATTCAGTTGACTATCTGGTTACTCTTGCCTCTTTTAATGACAACTGACACAAAATACATACTTTTCACAGCTTTCTTGTCAGATTTCCTTTAGCCATAGAAATTCAAGCATTCATGACTTGCAGAAATGATATTAGGTTGGTTAAGACTAATAAAAACGCTGACCAACTTCAGAGCGATTTAAGAAATCAGTGTGAATTGGCAGCACAACAGTAGATAAAACTTGGTATAGACAAATGCAAGGTAATGAATGTTGGAAGGAGTAATTTGAGCTATTCATGCAATTTACTTGACCCCTAAACAAACTGTAACGACTGATGGAAGAAACAGATGTTGCAACAGACAAATTGGTGAAAATATCTGCTTATTGTGCAATGGCACTAAAAATCAAATAAAATGTTAGGATGCACTTTTTACAAACTGTAGTAGAGATTAATGCTGAAAATGATGCATTAATACCCATTGATACCTACGGTAGACCCTCAGCTAGAGTGCCATATGCATTCAGTCCTGCTTGTCTTATTCCCAAAGCTGTTGTAGCAGAAATAGAGCACAAAAGCAAGTGACAGAGATTGTTAGAGGTGTGAAACGACTTCCATATGAACAGAGCCTGATACAATAGAGAAAGGTTATTTTGAAAAGGAAACATGGTAGAAGTATATACACAAAAAATGGTATAGCAAAAATTAAGCAGGTGCTCTTATTTAACCTCTTTCATAATACAGAAAAAAAAATGACCATCGATGAGATTGAAAATCAACATACATACTGGCAGTCACTCAATAAAGAGTAGGACATCCTTCTGTCACCCTCCTATTTGTGGGTCCATTGATGGCTGACCAGTCTGATTCTGGAATACCAGGTCTTATCACAGATGGGGCAGGTGTTGGTAGCTGTTGGAGGGACATTGGGCAGCTTTTACTGCTCTTTTCTCCTTCTAATCTCTCCTCATCTGCACTGCAGTGGGACCTCTCAAACTGTGCCACCTCTTCATGATTACCTCTCTACGCTTGGGACAATCCTTTGCAAAGTTCTCTCAAGTGTCAACACCAATGCTGCATTTTTTCACATGTGCCTTCAGCATGTCCTTAAATTGTTTCCTCTGGCCCTCAACACTCCCCCATCCTTCCTTCAATACATAAATGCTGATGCAAAGGAATATTTACATATTATATGACCAAAGAGATGCAACTCAATACCTCATGACATAACTGAAGCCAAGAGCTTAATCTAATTCTAAAAAGCACTAGACATTTAAAGGATAATAAGAACATCCACAATTGCATTAGCGAGTGTAACCAAAAAAAAAAAAAAAACCACACACAGAAAAGGATTTAAGTGTACCTGATTCAAGGCATGAATCAAAAATGAACAGATTAAGGTTGTAAATTAGGAAGAAGCTTGCTTATTAGAAGGTTACTCCACTATTATAAAGTTACTCAAAAATCTAGGGCTGGTGTTGTCAGAGACAGGTTATTGGACTATGTGACTTCTGATCTAACCTGGAATGGCAATTCCTCTGGACCATCTCATTTTGTATACTTGTAGCATCTCATGAAAGCTTTATCAAAGGAATAGTAGAACTGTTAACTCCAAGAGTAGCATCCAAGAAACAGAGTTTTATTGCTGTCTGGCATATTAATCTGGGATTCACTCCTGGATGATGTCAGAATGAGCACATAATTCAGTGCTTTTCAGAGCAAAATACAAAATCCAACTCTTCAACCTAGACTTTCCATTATCACAGTTACTAAAAAAAAGGCCAGTCTGCCTGGACTAGAATAAGGAAAGATATAAATACATCTTTCCATGCCGAAAAAGAATCTATGAAAGACAGAGAGAAGAAAACAAAGACCAAGTGCCATCACTATCTGAATGTAATTCGTGGTATCATGATTATCACCCGCAAATCAAACTTCATACTTCCATTAGAACATTCAAGTTCAGATCAGCGACTAGTTGTGAAGCTGGAAAAAGCTGTACAGAGATTAGGGAAAATATTATAAATAGTTGCAGGAATTAAGATAACTAAAATTTTGAATTCATTTTTGAAAGAAATCTTCTTGCTTATTTTCCGTCATCAAAGAAAGCAAATATCAAGGAAATAGTTTCTTAGAGAGTAATATCTCATCCAGAAAAGCAATGTAAAGAGCCTTGACAGTTCAGAAATGGGCACAAAAGTTTACCATCTACTCTAGAAATAACTAAGTAGGTTATATACTGACAAACACCAGAGTTGTGTCTACACTAACAAGCACTTGTGAAAGCGAAACAGAATGGAAGGCCCCTTTCAAAAGAACCCGCAACATGTCCATACACACAAAGCGCTCTTTTGAAATTAATTTAAGATCACGGCACAGCTTCAAAATTGCTCTTCCCTTCCCATGTCAGGAAGAGCCCATCCTTTTGAAACCCTCTTTCAAAAGAGTGCCAGTGTAGACGCTCCACATGCCGCTCCTTTGAAAGAGCGGTCCTCCATGGCACAGGCCAGTGGGCTACAGGGAATGTTTCTACCAGCACATGAGGAGCTCTATGGCTGGCATGTCAGGCCCTGTTTAAAGACGCAGCAGCACAGAAGCCCCATGCAGGAAGCTGAGAGAGTGCTGGCTTCAGGCACTGCATGAGCATGTAGTAGCAAGCCCTCCAAGTGAAGACAGAGGCCAGTGAGGCATCGCAGTGGCCTCATGGCTACCCCACAAGTCACCTGTGGCCCACCTCCGACCCACTCAAGGGGTCCCCGAAGGGCAGCTGGGGCAAAAAAACAGGCCCCCTCCTGGAGTGAGGGGGTGATCAAGGACTTGTTGGGGCTGTGGCGGGAGGAGGAGGTACTTCTTCACACCACCGGCCAGCACAGGAATGCTGCAGCTTTTGTCTGGCTTTCAGAGGGACTCAAGACCTGGGGCTGCACCTGCCCCCTGCCCTCAATGGACCAAGTCAAGTCCAAAGTAAAACAGTTGTGCCAGGTATATGCCCTGGCCCAGGAAGCAGCTGGGCGCTTGAGGGCAGCACACACCTGCTGCCCCAACTACAAAGCATTTGCCTGGCTGCTGGGGTGGAGGAATGCCACTGAGCCAGAGGCCGTGGTGGACAGGGAGGCACCAGAATTGGAAGTCCAGATTATTCCAGGCAAGCAGGCAGGACCCTTGGGCAAGCACCACAGCCAGGAACAGGACCCGTCCTTGGACGGGGAGGGAGCCCTGGCTATGGATATCTCTCCAGCTTTTCCATCAGGGACCCCTCCAGCTGGGCAGTCCATATCAAATGCCTTACTAAAATCTAGGTACAACACATGCCCCACGTCTCCCTTATGCACAAGGCTCATTATCCTATCAAAGAAAGCTATCAGATTGGTTTAACATGATTTGTTCTTCACAAATCCATGCTGGCTGTTCCCTATCAGCTTACCACCTTCCAAGTGTTTGCAGATGATTTCCTTGATTACTTGTTCCATTATCTTTCCTAGCACAGAAGTTAAACTGACTGGCCTATAGTTTCCTGCATTGTTCTTATTCCCCTTTTTATAGATAGGCACTATATTTGCCTTTTTCCAGTCCTCTGGAATCTCTCCTGTCTCCCATGATTTTCCAAAGATGATTGCTAATAGCTCAGATACCTCCTCCATCAGCTCCTCGAGTATTCTAGAATGCATTTCATAAGGCCCTGGTGATTTCCTAAGTGACTTTTAACTTGTTCTTTCTTTATCTTCTAAACCTACCCCTTTCCCATTAGCATTCACTATGTTAGGCATTCCTTCTTCAGACTTCTCAGTGAAGACCAAAATAAAGAAGTCATTAAGCGTCTCTGCCATTTCCAAGCTTCCCGTTACTGTTTCTCCTTCCTCACTGAGCAATGGGCCTACCCTATCTTTGGTCTTCCTCTTGCTTTTAATGTATTTATAAACAGCCTTCTTGATTCCCTGTATGCCGGTAGCTAATTTAGCTCATTTTGTGCCTGTGCCTTTCTAATCTTGTCCCTTCATTTCTGTGTTGTTTGCCGATACTCATCCTTTGTAATTTGTCCTAGTTTCCATTTTTTATATGATTCCTTTTTTATTTTGAGATCACACATTATCTCCTGGTTAATCCAAGGTGATCTTTTCCTGTATTTTCTATCTTTCCTAGGCAGAGGAATAGCTTGCTTTTGGGCCCTTAATAATGTCCATTTGAAAAACTTCCAGCTCTCCTCTATTGTTTTTTCCCTCAGTCTTGCTTCCCATGGGACCCTACCTACCAGCTCTCTGAGTTTACCAAAATCTGCCTTCCTGAAATCTATTTTCTCTATTTTGCTGTTCTCCCTTCTACCCTTCCTTAAAATTGTGAACTCTATGATTTCATGATCACCTTCACCCAAGCTGCCTTCCACTTTCAGATTTTCAATCAGTTCCTCCCTATTTGTTAAAATCAAACCGAGGACAGCTTCCCTCCAGTAGGTTTTTCAACCTTCTGAAACAAAAAGTTGTCTCCAATGCAGTCCAAGAACTTATTGGATAGTCTTTGTACTGCTGTGTTAGTTTCCCAACATATATCTGGATAGTTGAAGTCCCCCATCACCACTAAATCCTGCGCCCTGGATGATTTTGTTAGTTGTTTAAAAAAAGCCTCATCCACCTCTTTCACCTGGGTAGGTGGCCTGTAGTAGACTCCTAGCAGGACATCACCCTTGTTTTTCACCCCTTTTAGCTTAATCCAGAGGCTCTCAACACATCCATTTCCTATGTCCATCTCCACCTCAGTCCAAGTGTGTACATTTTTAATATACAAGGCAACACCTCCTCCCTTTTTCCCCATCTATCCTTCCTGAGCAATCTGTACCCTTCCATACCAACATTCCAATAATGTGTTATCCCACCAAGTTTTTGTGATGCCAACAATGTCAAAATTGTATTTATTAGCACTTCCAGTTCTTCCTTCTTATTACCCATACATCTTGAATTGTATATAGGCATCTACGATATTGATTCGATCTTGCCTCCAAGTTTTGCTCTGACCTTCCTTTTTCTCTGCCATTATAGCCCGTGCTCCCTCCCATTTCCAACCCATCTCGAAGATCTCCATCTTCTCTACTTGCCTGTGGGCTTTTCTTTCCTTTCCCCATTGAGCCTAGTTTAAAACCCGCCTTACTAGGTTAACCAGTCTGTGTCCAAATAAGGTCTTCCCTCTCCTCAAAAGGTGAACACCATCTCTACCTAGCAGTCCTTCCTGGAATAGCATCCTGTGGTCAAGGAAGCCAAAGCCCTCCTGGTGACACCATTTATGCAGCCAGGCATTCACCTCCAGGATGCGTCTGTCTCTGTTATATAGTCCCCTATGTAGATTAGAGTTTTGCTCAGAATTCATCTTTTTCCCTCTAAAATGAAAGTGCTGTCGAATATTAAAATGAAGAAAAATAATCCCTTTTTAAAAGGCATTTCCTGTCTCAGTTTTTGTAATGGAAGGGTAAAGAATAATAATCTAAAATCACTGCTAAAAATTGCTTCTTCCCTGCCACTAAAGCAGTTGTAGTTAACTTCTGACATCATACAGCAAATTTCATATGGATAAAAATATATATAAGAAATTTGTTCAGGCAGATCTGTTTATCACATCAGTTAACAGTTATTTGCAACTCTTTGTGAAAGTGCTTGAATTTGTGCCATCTCACAAACAATGGGATGTTTCAAGCCCACACTAATTCTTTGAACACTCAACACATTTATGTGAATCAAGGACATTGGTTATGTATTTTGGACCAGATGCATGATAATGTGGATATTGAATATCTCTCAGACAAAAAGAATCTCATTTACATTGTCAGGGCATATGGCTTCAGCTGCAAAACCTAAGTAAGGAGCTAATGGACATATATACTTTGCAATATAAAGACAGATTATTACATGTAATTTGGAAGTTACCGTACAAATCTGATAAAAAGGCTTGAATTTCTCAGCACACCTGGCACTGACAGTTAGCCAACCAACTCATATTTATAATTAATGTGTTTACTAGAGCTGACAGTTTATAATTACCTTCATTAAATGTTTAATTACTTGTGCCGAAACTTTACCCCCATTTCTTATTTGAACCTAATGCCAACCATGACAAGCTAAACTTTTTTAACAGATGTGATTATCATTGTACAGTATATAGCATAGTTATGAAAGGTTCTGTTTATAAATTTAAAAGAAAAATTGAAATTTCCAATCCTACATTTTGGAAACCTTTAACAATTATTAGTGTTTTAGATATTCTTCAACAAAATTAGGTCAGAAGATGAAGGGATTATTCTGCTCAATCCCAAAAGTTAGTGAAGCTGAGCACCCACCATTGCCACTGAAGTTAATGGGAAGAAATACATATTCAAAAGCCACATGGCCTAGTAGATTGAGTACAGGGCTGAGACCCATGAAATTGAGTTAAATTTCTACTTCTTTCACCTGCTAGCTTTAATCATTCTTCTAACATTATAACTATATTTAATTTCCCACATTTTGCAGATTGCAGAACTGCAGTTCAGTGATTTTAATTGATAAGAAACATCCGCCAAATTTTCTTCTGAACCTAAAATCCATGAGTGAGGGGAATCCATTGCTTTTGAAGGCTTGTTTGTGTTGTCCATCACCCAAGTTAAAGCAGCACAGAGGTAGCTCTGACTTACACCACTGGCCTTTGAGTCATAAAAGACCATTAATGCCAGAAGAGAACTGGCATGATAGAGACCTTCTCTCTTTTGTCCCCCCCACCCCGACTTCTCCTTCCCAGTGGGCTGATTGAGTAATTTATAAGACACAGAATAAAGTGTTGGTGGTTTCTGTGGGTTTATGGAACCTCACACTGTAATATTCATATTATGTAAAACAAAAACAGGCTAAGGCATCAGAGTTTTATTTTCATTTCATAAACTGTGTTCAAATATGGTACAGTTTCTTACTCAGTACTGGCATCTCATGTGTCTCTTCCCATTTAAAGAATAACAAAAGCAGCAGAAGTTGCTAGTAGGGATCTACAGGAAATAGAGAAAGTATTGATTCCCAATTTTTTGTGATACAGAAAAATAATTTATAGTTAAAATATTGACACCAGAGGTTTTCCCTCAATTACATGTTTACTGAAGATAACAATCACAGAATTATAGAATCCTATGGCTGGAAGGGACTCAGGAGGTCATCGAGTCCAGCCCCCTGCCCTAAACTGGATCAACCTTAATTATTTCGTCCCAAGATAAACCTGAACTAAATCATCCCAGCCAAGACTTTGTCTAGCCAGGATTTAAAAACCTGTAGATTCCGCCACCTCTCTAGGTAAAGGATTCCAGTGCTTCACCACCCTTCTGGTGAAACAGTTTTTTCCTAATATACAACCTTCACCTGTACACATACACCTCTGTAACATGAAACCATTGCCCCTTTTTCAGCCATCCATCACTACTGAGAACAGTTTCTTTTCATCCTCTTTAGAGACCCCCTTCAGGAATTTGAAGACTCATAACAAATTGCCCTTCACTCTTCTCTTCTGCAAACTAAATAGCCCCAAACCCCACAGCCTCTCTTCATAGGTCGTGAAAGAAAGCTGCATATTTCTTCATCACCCAACCAAAATGATTATTTCCAATTTTTCATTTCTTATGCTATACAGATCTTTAACACCACAATCATATTTCCCTCTCACTGGCAAATTCTTTCCTTCAGCCATTTCTACACATGCCACTTTCTCTGAAAGTGGTATGCTAATAAATGGACAGAAAAATGCGAATGAGGCGCAGATGTAAATTTCTGGCACCTCTTTAGCATAGGGTCACATGATTTGGAGTCTGGAAGAAGCTCTTCCAGACCCCAAAACAGCATGTAGAAGTGCAGCCCCTGGGGAAGAAAGGGCTTCCAGAAGGAGGACTTCCTTCCGGGAGATCCGCCTGGGATCCACTCCTCGTTAGCATTTTTCAGGCCATTTATTTAGCATGACACTTTCAGAGAAAATGGCATGTGTAGAAGTGGCCTTCAAGAGGTGCTATAAAGATGTAGAATGTGTTCTAAACTCCCTAGGACCAAAGGTTCTAATCCCTACTGACGAAAAGCCAAGGATGCTGCTGGTTGATAGCTATTATAAGAGTAATTTACTAAGTTGGCTGATACTGCTCATTTGTGAAAACAACATTTATCACAATACTTACATTTCTGTCATAATCAATTATAGTGAACAGAAGTGTATTCAAAAGCTATAAATATGTTATCTGTATAATCTGCAGCATAGAGTTTGTCTCTCTATACAAACAGATACACCAAGTATTTTACTTAATAGTTAAACTAAATAATTTCGGTAGGGTGACCTGATATATTAGGAAAGGTTTAAAGTGCCACATAACTACATATGTAAGTATGCCCTTATCATTGACCTTACAATGCACTTAGTATCTTGTACTTCACTAATGCTGCTTCTACTACTACAGGCAATTTATTCTACCTCACATTCATCAAATTCTCATAAATCAGCATTAGACCACTTTTTACTGAGTTGCTGATTTTTAGCCAACACAGGCAGCCACAGCACTTGGAGTCAAAGTCTAATATTGGCACACATATTGATTTTAATTAGTCTAATTAGTTCATTACACTAGAAATCAAACAGACCATTTATTACATTCCAGACTAATGGCATATGATCAAGGATTTAATATGATAATGAGGCAGATCAATTATCACTCATAAAGGAAGTCATTAACAAGTGTAAACACTGTCAAGCTGAATACCATTGCAAATTATGAAGTCATAGCGAGGTCATTTGCATAAGCATACTAATTTTATTTCATAGTCTGCCTTCTGTTTAATATTCAGACTCCTTTTTAGAAAGCTCTCTTTAGCCAGGAGGCTGTTGATTCTTCACTCTAAACTCCAATAAGACTGTCTTTAACCCCAATTTTTCATTACATATTCCTTAAATACGACAGACAATCAGAGAGATCAAGGGTAGACTACAAGCTTCTAGTTGTACAGACAATATCTATTGACCATTTTTCATGATATTATGAAATTCTGGGTGGAAGAAATGGGGTTTCCAGTGTATTGAATTGGGCCTAATGCTTACTTATTTTAAAAAAGGAAAATTCTAAGTACTTCCGGTCATCCCAAGTCTGAAGATTGCCTAAAACAATAATGCCAAGAATGCATATAATGCCCCAATTCACCTAAATTGAATGTTTATACAAAAACCTAGTGATGATAAATGAAGCATTAAATAGTTCCATAAACGCTGTTAACTTCCACAACAACGTGCTTCTTCCAAAACCCAGAGTGAGCACTCAGGCCTTCCCAGGAGCAGAATTATCTGATATAATTCATAATCAATGGTTTTATCCTCAACATCCATTAAAACCACAAAACAGAACCTCCCAAGAGTACTTAGCACATTGCAAGATTGAACCTCATTTGCATAAATCTCCAGTTTTTCCCCACAACCCCAAAACAACTTCAATGATGCAGCTGAATGTTATTTTCATTAAATTTACTTTGTCATTTCAGACTGGAGGGCTGTGTAAAATAAAATGGACTAAAGATCAAATTAAATTGTGCAAGGCAAATTTTACTGATTATATTACTCTTTTTAATATTTAATTCACTGGTGTTTGTTGCGAATGTTATTACTGTCCTGTAGCCAAGTGGCACAGAAACTAATGGCCTTTCAACAGAACTAAAGCAGACTGCATCAAACTGTGACTATAAGTCAGTGGCGTTTTAAAGCTACATCTACATTAGAGACTTTTGTCAACAAAACTCACCGCACGTCCACACTAAAAATGCATTCTGTCAATATACTTCAGACCGAACTTGACACTTTTGTCAACATCCTCCCCCTCATGA